>NW_015663484.1:206770-214637 GCF_001515625.1 Sinocyclocheilus rhinocerous
CTCACACATACACACACACACACACACACACACACACACACATTTTTGTTTACTGCAAATGTCTAAACAAATTAGATTTTTCAAATGAAATACACTGAAATAGTAAAAGAAATGTAGGAGTACACTCATTTTAATAATGCCAATTCTGCCCCCTATTGATAGTGGAAGCAAATTACACCTCACAAAGTCTTTCCTCAAATTAATTAGAAGTGGGGAAAATTAGCATTGTAAAGATCTTTGTTTTTTTCTAACTGCTGTTTATTGAACAGACTGAGATAAATGCCAACACAGAAGAACGGTATGTCAGAGCAATGGAAGAAGCCACCACTTAACTAACAGAGTCTCGAATGCAGGCTGAAGAGGATGGATACTGAACCAGAGGAACACCGACGAAGATGATGGAGGTTGAAGACGAAATAAATGAAGATGAGCTGTGCTTAGACAGGCAAGTAGTCGGGCACGTACAGCTCACACTGTAGTAGACGAGAGCAGACACTGAACTGAGGCTCATCATATGAAGTGATTGTATCTTTTCACAAGACTTAAACAGTTTGATTCATATGGATTAGTTTAATGAAGCCTTTATGATACCTTAATGGGTCTTCAGAGGTTGAGTTGCATGGACTGTCAGTGGAAAGACAGAAACTCATTAAAAATATCTTTAAAAAAAAAGAAGTCTTACAGGTTTGGAAAAATATAAGAGTGAGTAAATGATGACAGAATTTACATTTTTGGGTCAACTATCCCTTTAAGGCCAATAACAATATGATGACCCCAGTCTGTTTGGGTAATGACATGAAATATAAAAATATATAAATAAAGGAAATCAGAAAGGACAAGCCTTAGATGACAGAGACGTGTGCGCTGGCAAATATGCTTTGAGCTCACTAGAAAGGCTTTGCTTAAAAAGTGTGTTAATCATAACTACTCCTTCAGACCAATAAATAAAATAACTATTTGTGTGCTCTTCCAGTCAGCAACCAAGCCCTAGATATCAGTGTATTTACTGACATGTTAAAAAGTTTTGCGTAATATCTATTGTATCTCTCATTCTACATTTTTGTGATGTTTCATCCCAAAGATATACATTATTTATACATGAAGCATAAATGGTGGCGTGCCCTGTTTAAATAATGTATATCTTTGGGATGAAACATCCCAAAATTTCAAAATACATAGAAGTACAAGGCCTAGACTGTGTTGAGGTGTCTTCCCATAAAGCCAAGAGAATGTGTGGTGATCCTGGATTCCTTCATCCTAACCCTTGCCTGAACACAGAGCGCATGCTCAGACCATCACAAACACCTTCCCATGAAGCTCAAAGACAAAAATCATTTGAAGTATTTATCATTTAATACTTGTGATTTATTGAACATGATCTTTTAATGTGAATTAAACCTGCTGATCACTATGAAACAGTATTTCTGCAGCTATCATCAACGGTGTTTGTAGGCAGCTCGTTTGAACCCACACTGAGTTTTTTTAAAGGTGGCATGTCATTACGTCAAGCACTGTCGTCACTGCGAGTCTCTGAGAGTTAGATACTTGTTAGATTACACTTGTTAGCTAAAAGTTATTCTGTTGGCAGATTAAGCTGGGGGACACAATAAAAAAATACAATCTGATTATAATTGTGTGATAAGCTTGACGTGTTCTGTTACGCTGTTTGATGGCGAGTTGATGTGTGTACTGAAAACTGGAGCGGAGGAACGGATCCCATCCACCCACGAGGTCTCTGTGGCCCGGCTGAGTTCCACAGAGTAAAGGCTCATTAAAGGACACCCCATGGACTGCTGCTTGCTTGAAGCCCAAGCTCTGATTGTTGAGCGTATGAAGTCCTACATCACACTCGGACTAATGTATGCGGCCTGAGCATCCAGATCAAAACTGCCTGAAATAAGACTGTCTTGTGAATTCTGTCCTCCTAACTAAGCTTCATTAGCATCGTATTTTTAATCAAAAGTGGACACAATAAACACTGGCAGAATTTCAGACGAAAGTTAACCTCAAAATGAAGGTAGGGGTAATTTTTCAAACGTGTCAGGTTGTGGCAAGCCGTCACATGAGCTTTTAATGTTGTCATTTTATAATTTTGAATGAACTGATTACAGATTCTCTTGGCTAAAACAATGGTAAGATATTTTTGTAACCTTTACATCGATGATGTTGCATGAATTTGAATTTTTATTGGCATTGAAAATGTATTAAATAGCCTGAAATGCATGTTTCAATTGATATTGTATTTTTTGAAAGGCATTTCTCTCAAATCAGTGTCAATAACAGCAGGTTCCCGTTGTGACAACATGCCCCGATCACAGAATTAAACTGCTTCTCTTTCCAATAAGTAGTAGTGTTTTGTAAAACAGTCTTTAATGAGCTGGCTTTCTTGAAAGAAGCCTCGTGTTTCGATGGTGTGTGTGATCCTGATCTCT
Organism: Sinocyclocheilus rhinocerous; assembly: GCF_001515625.1. NCBI lineage: Eukaryota > Metazoa > Chordata > Actinopteri > Cypriniformes > Cyprinidae > Sinocyclocheilus > Sinocyclocheilus rhinocerous. The sequence goes on from NW_015663484.1 coordinate 209,203, forward strand.
CAATGTCCTGGACTAACTACGCTGTTATGATTTTCTGTGTCTCCTCTTTGTGATTGTTTGAAGCTCAAACCCAAAGCAGACATTCGCATCGAAAGCATTTTATTGTACAACATTATTGTCATTTTTATGCTCTTTATCAATAGAACAAAAATAAATAAATCATGAAAATGTACAGGTCAAGTCATGCAAGAATTTAGCTACTGTAGAAAAATATTTCGGCAACCCGTTTCATAGTTTAGCGAACCAAATCAAAGGAGATGAACACGGGAGATTTGGAGTCGGGGTCCGGGGATCTGCTCACATGCATTAGTGAAATGTTTCCCGAAACAGCCCGAGCGCATGAATACGATCAGGTTCGGCCAGTTAAGGGGCATTTCGTTTGAGACCAACCTCTTGGACAGCAGGGTTTTGTGTGCGGAACAGAACCCGAGTCTCACAGCGGAATGGGGAACAGGTTTGAAGGTAATCGGTGTAGAAACGAAAAGCGACGCACAATTAACTGAGATTCGCTTGGAAAACCCCCTCTTGCTTGAACGAAACGAGAAACGACAAAGCGACCAGTAAAACACATGGTTTTCGGTAACACTTTATTTTAAGGTGTCCTTGTTACACATGTTACATGTACTTACTATTATAATAACAATGAATTATGCATAATTACATGCAAGTAACCCTAAGCCAAACCCTAATCCTAAACCTAACTATATAGTAGCCTAAGCACATGTAGTTAATTACTATTACTCTGTACTTAGCCTACAGTGTAACAAGACACCTCACAATAAAGTGTAACCGCGTTTTCCATGAATCGATGCTGTGGAAAACAATGAACACGTCCGTTTTAACAACTCGGACAACTCGGTAAAGCCTTTCAGTCGCTCCCTACAGCGACTCCTGCTCCGTGAGATCGTCCTCCAGCTCAAAGCGCTTCCCGGGATGCTGTCTCTTCTCCTCCGCGCGACTTTTGTTCACGTTGTCCAGAAGCTCGAGCAGGACGCTGGCTTGATCGCAGCCGGCCACGTCCCAGTCCTCACACAGTCTCTTGCCGGGATGCTGGCGTTTGGCTAGGTCCGAAAAGTCTCCCGCTGCCTCCTGCAGCTCGCGCCGGCCGGGATGCTGGCGTTTGTGGAGCAGCATCAGGTAGCGTTTCCCGGGGTGCTGGCGTTTGTCCGGCTCGCTCTGCGCGGTGGGCTCCTCCAGCATCATCTGCTCCAGAGACAGCCGCTTCCCGGGATGCTGCCTCCGCAGCCTCGCGCTGTCCTCCTCCTCGCGCTTCCCGGGATGCTGCCGCTTGCCCGGGTGCTGTCTCTTCTCCAGCCACTCCGTCTGCTCTCCTGGAGAGGGATTTAGACAAGCATGAAAACTTCAACAACTCTATGGAGACATTTATGATTGTCTTGATGACGCCAAATGAACACGGAGAAAACATCTCTAAGTCAGCAGAATCATTTCTACAGTGTATAATTGTGTAGCCTATATTTGGTTTCTTCCAAGGGATTCTTTTGCAACTTTGTGCTTGTGATGCCCGGCTTTTATGTTTCGTTGCAATCATTGCGATTCTAAATGTAGACCATTGTAAAAAAAAAAAATTGCACAAATTGTATTTATTGAGCATTTGTTACACATAAAAAGAGATAAACCGATGATTGATTATGCGGATTTTACAGTTTTCTACTTCGATATTGGTTGAGCGATATTACACCATTTAGTGGGTCTTCATATCTTATTAATACAAACGTAGGCTATTAATAAGAAAGAAAAAAAGTTATTATTATTCCTGTTGTTAATTTAGAAAAAGTATTATATTTTAGTGGTCGAGTGAATAGTAGCTATTGTGGCAAAAATGATCGGTCATTTAAACAAAAATAATCTGTCGTTAAAAAGCACAGGATTTCGGTCGATCTCTAAGAACTGTCATGTCGCAGTGGTCTAATATGCGAGTGTTGGGACGAACTTCTAGTTGATCTGCTGTTTTGTAAGTTTCTAACTATGTTTTGACAGTGAATGTGAATGTGAATGTGAGCAGACACCGTTGGCGTTGTTCTCGTCCTCCATCTGTGTGAGAATGGAGCGGAGCAGCAGACTCTCCGCGCGCTGGAGCAGCTCATCCGGAGACGGGTCACCCTCACCCGGCAGAGTCTGACACTGGATCCCGGGTGACATGAACACCGCCAGAGAGGCCAAGATGATCACATACGCCGCCCTCATGACAAGCTCTGTCCTGTTCGCCACAAAACACATCAAAAACTACAGGTACAGGTGCAAATGCAAATATGTAACAAGTAGCCTAACTTGTAACAAGTAACGTGGCAATATCAAATGAATCTGGTCAGTATATTTGTAAGCGCAGATGAGAGAATATTAGATATAAAGTTGCTTACATCCTTGTCTTACCTGCAGTGTATAGTAGATTCGCCTGTAGCCTGTTGCAGACAGTCTGTTGATGATGGAATCTGAGGATGTATCAGCAGCCCGAGTGATAACGCGGCGCTCCTCGATCCTTTGATGTGGCTGACCCGTTCAGGTCGAGGTTAGTAGAGTGAAGCGTCAAAGTCGCATGAATTTTTTATATAGGCGCTCTCCGCCCCCCTCCGCGGGACCCTCTGACGTCATTTCAGAGGAATTCATGACTTTGATGTCACGCGATGCGCGTTTTGTCCTGAGGGGGGCAGTGTGCTGCTGCTGCTGCATAGACATAGATGGAGATCCTGTTCATTCAGAAAACGGCCTTTTTTTCTTTTTTTGGCTCAAACAATAATGCAATAGACAATACAATACATATTGAAAAAAAAACATACAAAAAAAAAAAAAAACACACAATGGTATAAAAATGTCTTTCTTTAGACTAGTCAGAGCTTTTCCCCCAATTTTATTTATTTATTTATTTGGAAAGGGACCGATATTTAACATAAATGTTTTCATTCAGTGCATTGCACCTATGGGTAATTTTCATCCACAGTCCCATGGCAGGTCACAATTAACAGATCTCCATAATAAAATAACACAGAACAAATTGATTGATGATAGACTATAAAAATAAAAAATTAAAATGTAAAATTTCAATTCTAGATTTGTAGCAAATATTATCGTTAAGCCTCTTCAAATATTGGTTAAGTAATATATTCAAACGAACGGTCACAGAAGGTGTGCTTTTATAAAACTGACATATACTCATACTACTGTTTAAAACATTTATGGTTGCATACTGTCTCAGACACTCTATTTTAAGATATCGACCACAACATTCTTCTGAATAGACTAGAAAATTATGCTGGCATTAGTGGAATTACATTGGCATGGTTCAGATCATACTTATCTGACCATCATCAGTTCGTCGCAGTGAATGAAGAGGTATCATATCGTTCACATGTGCGGTATGGAGTACCACAAGGCTCAGTACTAGGACCGTTGCTTTTCACACTTTACATGTTACCCTTGGGAGATATCATCAGGAAAATTGGTGTTAGCTTTCACTGCTATGCTGATGATACTCAGCTCTATATTTCTTTGTGTCCCAACGAAACAATATTAGTCTCTTTCATTCTTATTCAGAGGTCACCGTAGCCACCAGATCCAGTCCATATCCAGACCAGATGGTGGATCAGCAGCTAGAAATAAACTCTACAGCCCTGAATGTCAGCGGAGATCAGGACAACTAGATGAGCCCCAGAGACAGATCCCCCGTGAAGACCTCTTCACCTCGACGACCATCGGCACAAGACCACGGGAACCAGACAAGTCCTCTGCTCAATCTGACCTGTATTGCAGCCTGGGATTAAACCACATCAAGCTGGTTTCGTCTGGCCAGAGGAGAACTGCCCCCCGACTGAGCCTGGTTTCTCCCAAGGTTTTTTCTCCATTTCTGTCACTGATGGAGGTTTGGTTCCTTGCCACTGATGCCTCTGGCTTGCTTAGTTGCGGACACAATTTCTGGCAGCATTGTTGACTTGACTGCACCGACACTATTTGAAGAGAGCTGAACTGAACTGGATGATGACATCACTGAATCAACGACTGTTTTCTGTTGTCCTTTTGCATTATCAGCACACGTTTTTCCTTTTTAACACTGTAAAGCTGCTTTGACACAATCTGTATTGTATAAAGCGCTATATAAATAAAGGTGACTTGACTTGACTTGAGTTGCTACGTAATGTGCAGTATATAACCAGAACACACTGCAGAGAATATAGTAACCAAAACATGTATTTGTACACTTTTGGATATTGGTCACACATACAAATTTCAGAATGTTATTGCATTAGATATAAATATTAAACCAATCTTCTAATGCAGACAAATGCTGCAGGATCTTTTATCTTTCCTCATCTTTTTTTGCTCAGTGACGCAGTGGTCATTTGAGGTCACATCCTAGCAGACTAACCACCGCTTTAGGTCAGCACATTACTGTAACTATAAACATGTTCCACAGCCACATTCAGTAGCATAAAACAGTTTAAACATTCATCATTGCATAGTGTTTCTCATGCTTTTCTAGACTGGGCTTTAAACTGCGGATCCAGTCAATGGGACAACAGTATTTTATTGTGAACTGAGCTGTGATAAAAACTGTCATAATACTATGGTAGGTTTGTTTACTTTTTTGAATGTGGAGTCTGTGATTGACTTGTTTGTGCCCTTAGCTGGCCTTGCTAGATTACATGACGCTGGGTGTGAGCTGAGTGTTGCGTCACATTCTTGCTTTTGAAGACGTCCTGAAGAAGCCTTCATTTTCTTTCAGAATTACAATGAGGCATATAACGGGCCAGGAACTGACAGGTGACCAAAGTCTTATTCTTAAAAGAAAACATTATTCTGCTGGGCTTCCTCTAAGCCTCACTGAAATTCATTATGCACAGCTCACATCATTTCAAAATCTCCACAAACTCTCGTACAGTCGGCCAGCTGATGGGAGAACGGCAGCGAGGGAATCACCGTGTAATGGAATAAATCAGGCCTCTTTATGCGCTGTCACGTCCAATACTTCAGCTGTCAATACCAATCATTTCATATGGATAGTGGAAAAAAGAAGAGGAATTAATTGGTTTACATTTCAGATGGACTTCCTGTGCATGAGATGATATGAAACTAAGAAATCAGTCTGATGTCTGTATCCCTCACCGAATGAACAAAACGATAAACCATGAAACATGCTTATAATTGTGATCAGAAACATCTGCGATCTGTTCGCCTGTCTTTAAGGCCTATAAGAACTGCATGATTTGGAGACAAAGAGTTGCTAAACCAACCTTCAAAGTTTGTCTTGAAAAGCTTTTTGGTTCTAGTTCAGCATGTTTTCCAGAAGCTGATTGTGGCTTTCTACACCTACTCTTGAATTCTGCGCCTTTCTGTTCTGTGAAATAGTCACCCTTTTGTGTTCATAAACACACACACACACACACACACACACAGACACACACACACACACAGACACACACACA
>NW_015663484.1:214811-220669 GCF_001515625.1 Sinocyclocheilus rhinocerous
GTCCTCATTTGTCACAAACACACACACACACACACACACACACACACACACAATCACTTTTAATAGTGCAAATGAGCTGACAAGCAGATCTGACCCAAAAGGTCATGCTGTCAGCCACTGTCAGGCTATAATTACTGCAGGAACGTGAACACACAGACACACACGCTTTAATGGTGTACCCAGAACATCACATTAAAATACACTCGGCTTATTTATTTGTGCAAAACTCAAAGGGAAACCAAGAAATACTGGAGGGTGGAAAAACTCTTGTTCAGACATAATGATCAGTGTATGTTCAGTTTTTTCCTTTGGGCATTTAATCGCCTCGTCTTAGTAGTGATGATAACTTGTGGATGTGGAAACCGATGCTCTAGTTTGTTGTGGGAGTGTGTGTTCCTGTGTGTGCATGTACACGTCCTTTGGCAACACAATATAAATGTGTCTAGTAAACATGGAAAATATTTTCTCACATCGTTTGATTTTGCAGTGTTCCAAAATAAATCACATGACGCAAAGAGAAGTTCCTGATGTTTCTAAAGCGTTTCTTTCAATAGTTTGGGAAGAACATGTATCCTAGATTAACACTTGAATCTAACCACTTTTTGTTCAGTGTGGAGCATCAAATAGTTATCTAGTAAGATTATCTCATAGAAAGTACATCTGACCAATGCTCAAATTGTTTAATCAGCTGTCATAGGATCATTCTTTTTAATAGTCATAGTTAATGTTTTCTTCTGGTTAAACTTAAACTATTTCAAGCTTACACATTTGAATTAGCTGAATATGCATAATATTTCTACTATGATATTACTATGAATATTACTATACATAATAATATAGTTTAATATACAATTCTTGCTATTAACAAACCATTAACTACGACTTTTGCCTCAATAAACTCCTAATTTGCTGCTTATTAATAATTAGTAAGGTAGTTGTTAAGTTCAGGTATGGGGTAGGATTCGGGATGTAGAATATGGTCATGCAGAATATGTGCTTTATAAGTACTAATAAACTGGCAATATGTTAATAATAGGCATGCTAATAAGCAACTAGTTAATAGTGAAAATCAGTCCCTATACTAAAGTGTTACTCAGATTTTTAAAGAAGTGTATCAGCATTAGTTTTGACTGACTGATTTGCTTTTAACCTTTAGCCTTCAACTTAATTTGAGAAATGAGACGTGTACCCTTGGAATGTCATTGCGAAATGAATCAAACTGCAGGCAGTGCCAGTGGTCTCGATGATCTACTGATAGGCTTAAGATGCTTTGGGGAAACACAGTCGTGTTTGATATCTTTCAGTCAGATTTCCCAGAAATATAAAACAGATAAGCAAGACTTTTCAGCTATTCACAGCTAAGAAATAGTTTTTGAAAAGGGCACTAAACTTCTTTCTGATGCCATAGAATGGAATCTCTCTTATCATGTGCTGGCTGACTACACTAATACTCTTGGAATAAAGTTCTCCACCACTAGACACAGACAGATTTCCGTCTATTGGAATGCAGAGATGGCACGTATGAGATCAGCGCGCATCTGAAGGAGGAAAGAAAGGTTGATTTTTCCAGCACTGCCGGGTCATTCAGGTTAGCTAGCATGGATGCGGTTCTCGTGTTCAGGGAATAGGGAGCAGTGAACACTGCGTAGGGACCCTGTCAATGGTTCATAGAGCTGTCTCCTAGCGAGCTGATGATCTGAAGGAGTGTACTTCACTGTCTGAGAGACGTACTAAATGTGCAGAGCGGTAGGCACCAGAACCGGAATTAAAAACCACTGGCATACACAATGACATGCTCTTTTCCTTCCACTTGTTGTAAAAGGACAGAGCCAATTGGAAGCATCAGTGTAAAGGAGGAAAATAAATAAAAGGTTTGGAAATACTAGAATTGGTGGTGATTTCAGTGCTTGCTTCAGTTCATTGAAAGCTTTTGCTTCCACTGGCCAAGAAGACCACATTTTGCTGTGTGTGCAAAGTGTCTATTGAATCAACAATAATACAAACATAGGCTCAGAACAGCCCTGGATTGCATTTCCCGAAAGCACCGTAAGCCCACATAGATCGTAGATGTTATGAATCCGGTCCCTGTCATTCCTCCCGCTCACCACCAGAGGTCTCCATCACCTTCTCCTCTCGGACTCCATTTGCCATAATCTCCAACCTAGGAACTGATTACGGTCACACCTGTTTCACATCAGTGGACTATAAAAGCTGCACACAAACACACTCTTGTCGCAAAGTCTTGTTTTGCTACTGCGGACACTACTGAGCGTTTTCTCTGTTGTTCCTTGCCTTGCTTTGCCTTGACTTTGGACTGTCTACCTGGTTTTGATAATTTGCTGCCTGTCCTGACCAGTGCCTGTTATATGGATTACTCTTTTTGTCTCGCCCTTGGACATTGTTGTTTGCTGGTGTCTGACCCTGCCTGTTTTGACCACGCTCTTTCAAATAAACCCTGCATTTGGATCCCCAACTCCGTTGCAACACTCACTGTTACAGTAGAACCATTGCCAACAATAGTCTCTACAATCAACTTAGCTCACGATGCTTTTGAGAAATGCAGCCCAGATCTGTGTAGCTGGCTGAAATGGCCATGCCCTGACACTGTGTTGGATGGGTCTGGCTCAACAGAAAAATAACAGAAAGGTGTGCCAGATACAGTTGGGTATCATTTTTTTTTTTTTTTAACGATATCGGTGCCAAATCTATACTTTTAAAATGGTACCAGTGCCTAAACAGTGCCTGAAATGATACTTTAAAAAAGAGCCACAAAACAACGGTGGATGACATTAAAGGGTGGCTTTTTTATTGAAAAAAAAAACAAACAAAACTTTAAATGTAACAATATATAAAAAATGTTAAGGATACGGAAATGTATAAATATACAAAACACAACAAATTTACATATCAAATTCACAATAAAACCTAAGCTACATAACCCAACTACAATAGTTTAACTCTAAATGACACTAAATAACAGTTACAGTACTAATAACAACAAAGTATTCTTGGCAGGGATGCAATACAGTTAACCCATGGTTCAATGCATACCTTGGTTTTTAAACCATAGTTTTCAGTTCAGTTTAGTTCTGATGGCTTGGCACATCAGATTGTTTTTTTTTGCGATTTGCAATTTAAAATGTGATTTTTAAAACAAATAAAACAAAACCCTGTACACTTAAGTAAAACCTGGATTATCATATGTCTACTCCAAATTTCTTTTGAGAGAATTATTATTTTTCCTATTTTTACCCAAAATAGGAGGGATTAGCCATTATTGAGCGCTATAAACACATGTAATGTCTGCTTAATTAATACTGGATGCCAAAGGGCGCCCTCATGCAGAAACTACACATATGCATCACAGAAGTAATAGAACTGATGACGCTCCAGAAATCTCTAATATGGACAAAGACATCCAGCTATCGCTGTGACTGAATAAAAAGAATGAATGCTTCAAATGATGAAACATGAAGACAATAAACACTCGACTGCGACAAAATATAGTTTATTTGTGTTTTTCAAGACATATCTGGTATTTTCATAATGAGTATATTTATAATTCATTGCTAATCGACCTTTTTACAGTATAGAACGGTAGGCTACCTGCTGCTTTCAGAAAACACTGAAAGACTTCACGCAAGTTCTGAAGGTGTTGTGAAAATTCAGGACTGTAGACAATAGGTGAGCGTGATTTTTCACCAAGTACAACATGTTCCTGGATCAACATCCTTGTTGATCCAGGAACATCATTCCAATCAACCAATCAGAATTGAGGGATAACTTTTCAGGTATCTCAATATCTGTTTTAGGCTTATAATCAGGGTTAGGCGCTTCTACACCCTCGTAAATCAGCTATCATTTCACACTGTTTTAGGAGTAAAGTATGGGTAGGGTTAGGTTTAGGGGTAGGGATTGGGTTAAGTCTGTATTTTTGGACAGTAATGTTGATCCAGGATCAACAAAAGATGTTGATCCAGGAACATGTCTTACTTGGCAAAATCACGGCGACCGTAGACAATAATATGAACTAAGTAAACTAAGACCCTGAAGTACAAGCTCCATTAAGAGACTTCTTGGACAAACCTTATTTAGTTTCTGAGACTCGCCGGTACTGCCGCTCGAGCGGGAGGTTTTGTTTTCCCAGCGCGCACAAACCTCTCTCTGCGTCTGCTCTGTTCAGCGAGCGACTGTTAAAAAAGATATTCTGTCGCTTCGAACTCTGTTTTACATGCAAATATAGCTGAAATCACAGCACAGCCATCGTCTTTATCTTATGTGTATTTGATTTCATTAGACGACATTGTGATTATGAATCAGAATTTTTGTGCAGATTTACATCTAACGGAGAGCTGGTTAGGCTATGTAGTCTTAATGGGCTGTGTTTCAGTCTCTATTTCATATTCATTCCGTTGTCTTACAACAGAAACAGAAAAATATACCAGTGAAAACAGTTTTATTGAGAATTTGGCTGCATTACAATACAGTCTGTGAGCACTGTTAAATTTAATTTTTTGCAAGTGAAATGCATTGTAAATGGTTATTCACTGTTTATAAGGAAATGTCAGCTTTTTTTTTTTTGGCAATAGCACTTAGTATATGCATGTGTACAGTGTCTAATAATTGGTCTTCATTGTTAGACTTTGAGTGAAAAGCCTATGGGTAGTTTATGTGGATGCATAAAAGAAAAAAAAATCATACAGAGTTGCGAACCCAACCATGCATACACAAAAAAAAATAAAAAATCAAACTTGCAAGCACAACCATGCACATGCAAACAAACAATACACTTTCACTCATACACGCGCACACACATTCACTCACAAATATTAATAAATCACACTCACTCAAATCACCTCTCTCTCTCTCTCTCTCTCTCTCTCTCACTCACTCACTCACTAACTCACACACGCACGCACGCACGCACACTCTCTCACACACTCACACACACACACACACACACACACACTCTCTCTCACACACACACACACAAGCGCACACACACACACACACACACACACTCTCTCTCACACACACACACACACACACACACACACACACGCGCACACACATTTGTATGCTTCTCACAAAAATCGACTTGGACTTGCTTGAGACTTGAAGGTTAAGACTTGAGACTTACTTGTGACTTGCATTTGTGCATGTGTGACTTACTCCCACCTCTGCTGGAAGGACATTTGAGATCCTCATTGGCAGCATGTGAAAATGATTCAATCCTGTACCATTGCAATGTTTAATTGGAGCAGCCTCACCCATGTTGATACTATGTGAAATCAAGTTGGTTTTTGGCATAGTCATGAGAATGGGAGCTAAAAATGTTAGCAAAATATGTCGGCAGGCCCTTGAGCTGTGCCTTAAGTGTGAAACTGAGAAAGTGAAAGTGACATGACATGTAGCCAAGTACAGTGTCCCATACACGGAATTTGTGCATTTTTCCCATCCAGGTGCACACACACACACACACACATGACATGAACACACACCCGGAGCAGTGGGCAGCCATTTCTGGGGAGCAGTTGGGGGTTCGGTTCTTGCTCAAGGGAACCTCAGTTGTGGTATTGAAGGTGGAAGATAGCGCTGGTCATTCACTCCCCCCACCTTCAATCCCTGCTGGTACCAAGACTCGAACCCAAGACCTTCGGGTTACAAGTCTGACTCTCAAACCATTAAGCCACAACTGTGTATTAGTGATGTTCAGTTCTTGAACGAATCGTTCTTTTGAGCCGGTTCTCAGGAAGTAACCGGTCGAGCCGGTTCACAAATCGAACTGAATCAAACTTTAGTTACGTGTTGATGACGCAGGACGCACAGCCGAAGTAGCACGTCCAACTCAAAAAGAA
>NW_015663484.1:220957-227318 GCF_001515625.1 Sinocyclocheilus rhinocerous
ACATAAAAACAACTGCGGAGCACGCCACGGAGGCAGCCATCAGCGTCGGCGCCATCGCAAACAAGGCTGTGCAAGCCTGAGGCGCGTACTGGAAATATGCTTATTATGACTGTTATTAATTTTCATTTTATTAAAACCTTTCTGTCGAGTGATGCAAATAAATTTTACAATAGTTTATTGTGCATGCATATTATATTTAAAGTTGCTTAAGCGAAATCAAGGAGTTTATAAGACTGGTTTATTCATTCTTTATACTGTAGACATGTAGAACATATCTGCGTTTGTGCACCAATGTCTGTAATGTGTGCTGTAGGTGTGAAACTTTTAGGAATCTTATCCAAGTTGTAGGCTACTCAATATTGGTCAGTCAGTCGTATGAGGATCCACGAATTAAACTGTGACCACAAACACCATTAACTTAAGTGAATTATATGGCAATAATCAGCAATATGCTTTCACACAATTAACATTATTTTTTTGAATGTTTCAATATGTGTTTGCACAAATTACTTATTTGAATTTTTCATTGATAGAACATGGCATTGAGTTGTTAGAAAATAAATGCGTAGAGACGTTATTGCTTGATGACGTCAGGAACCGATGAATCGGCTTTTTGAACCGGTTCAGTTAGCCGACCTGTCCGAAAAGAACTGGTTCGCGGAAATGAATCGGACTTTGCATCACTACTGTGTATCATCCAAATGCACTTCAGGTACTGGATGTACAACTTCTGTGGAAGTAATACAGCTTAGACTAATTCATTCTCATCACGTATACTGCTAGTGACAGAGAAAACCTGATGGTGCATTGTGTATCCAGCTTCAAAAGGTGGTTCATTAGTTGGGTTAACACCTCTAACAATGCCCCTCCCGCTTTGAACTGAGGTCAGTGTTCAAGTGACCAGTATACCTGTTTGTGGTATCAGTGTCTGTGAAAATATTTTACACCAGGGGTGTCTAAACCTGCTCCTGGAGGTCCACTGTCCTGCAGAGTTTAGCTCCAAATCTAATTAAACATACCTGAAACAGCTCATCAAGGTCTGCAGACTCACCAGAAACTTCCAGGGAAGTGTGTTGGAGCTGGTTGGATCTAAACTCTGCAGAACATTGGGCCGCCAGGAGCAGGACTGGTCACACCTGTGTTACACCATTATCCTTAACAGAAATTGGGATTGACATCTCTGACATAGGAGGGACAGTCACCTGAGTGACACTGACTGCAGAGCTTTGTACTGGAATAAGTCTTGGAGGAATAATGTCTTGGTGAATTTTAGGATTGGCAGGGTGGCGATGGAAAGCTGTGTCTGTGGTAACTGGAATTTTTGTATTGTGGGCTTTGGTGATGGTGGACAAGCATTAAGGATTTATGGTCATGATCAAAATTGGACTCCCATTAAGGCAAACAGCCAGAGTTTGATCTTCCATAATGATGTCTGAGGGGATTGTGTTGGTCAGATTGTGTCTTGTGTGAAATGTGTGACTCCTGACTTAAAGACCTTGATTACTTTGGTTCAGGTGTGTTTAATTAGGGTTGGGGCTAAACTCAGCAGGACCGTTGCGGCTCCAGGAATATGTTTGGACACCCCTGCTACAAGTGAACTTATTTTATCCACTTTTTTCATTTATAGAAGCTGTTTTATTGATTGTGGCAGTACAACAGTTTGAAGTTGAGTGTCTCTTATAAGAGGAAAAGCTGTTTTTTGTAACCATGTTCATTTGTTTGTTTCAGTTTTACAATACATCTGATGTCTTCATATCTCACCTATGTTGATGAGGAATTGACCCAATAAACCATCAGTCAGTAAACCAAAGAACTCTTGCACTCACTAATTATTGAAGGAGCAACAGTCACTGTTCATCGCAAGTAAGATACAAAGAAGAACCCAGCCGGTGGTGATGCAAGTCTTAGAGTTCTGGTAGACCTTTTTTATCCAGCTGATGAATCCAGTTGATCATGCCTCTAAAATGTACAACATCCAGCTGGTTCACAGGCCAGACCTTCTTTGGCAGAAGGATCTTCACAGTGAAGTTAATGTGGGAGAGATCTTGAGTAATGACCCAGAGCTTTGCAAGTTCCAGGTTCTTAGTACTCAGGCAAAAGAAGAGAGATCATTGCTACATCGCCTTTGTAAGTTCTCTCACTGGACTAAGATACTGAAAGCCATTTCCAGACTTAAATGCTGTGTAAAATAAGCCAAAGGCCTTGAACACAAGTACTGTGAAGCCACAAGCTCAGAAGAAAAGAGAGAAACAGAACTTTAGAGTTACCCTTCTGGAAGCAGACTGACGAAAATGGATGAAGTTCTGCCTGTTTACACTCCCTGTCATTTCACGGGTTAGTTCAAAAAGTTTATTATAATGAAATCACAAGTGGTTTGGTGGGGTTGTAGCTGACTTCTCAACGTCTACTGGGAGTTATAAGCAGATGCACGGTCGCACATAATGCATATTTCTACAGCTAAATGAAATTTAGTGAGGTCACATGTTTGATGCAGTTATCTGTGGAAAGAGCTAACATATTCAAAAACTGACAACGGTTAGTTAGTTCTTACCTTACCTTCTTACAGTTGATCACTCAAGAGTGTTAACAGTCCATAAACCGTGTGGCCAAAAACAAGTTTGCCATGACTAAAGTCCAAAGAGTCCTGAACCGACTCTTTATCTCATGAAAGGTTTACCCAGCACAGGTATAGGGTCCAAACGCGCTGAAGGAATTTTCCGGTTCATGCTGATATGTCTCTTACAAACAGCAAAAATTAGATCACAGATTTTAATCCAGGCCAGAAATAGTACTTAGAAATACATTGAAACATCTTCATAACTCCCAGATGAACTGAGAGAGGATGTTCATGACCAAGTTTCAAGACTTGAAAGCCCAGTTGGTAAGACAACTTGATATCTTTCCTGCCAGTCTGGGACATCAGAATGCTGCAGCCTCCATTTGCGCAGTAGAACTAACTCTTCCCTGAAATAATCTACATTGGACTCCGATATATCAGTAATGTTAACTGCCACGTCACAACAATCTCTCAACGTGGGATCAGACTTCTGTGCAGCAGCCAATTCATCTTTTACCCACTCGTAAAGAAACTTCTACTGAAGATCCTGATCTAAATATGATTTCAGTCTTCACATGCAAATGAAGATAAGGCTGGACACAGACATCAGGTTCATATGCTTATACTACTGGATGACGGAAACCGTTAGTACCCACAAGGTAATTTCCAAGGATTACACTAATACTATCTACAGGTAACTGTGTACAAGATCAAATGAAGACCCAGTATCTCGCAAAATCAAACTGGTCTTAGTATTAGCTGCTAATGATTTATGTTTCCACACTCTACTCTTTGCAATTAAATGGCCAGGATCTAAACAGAAAAAACTCTTTTGTCAGGTGTTCAAGCACTAGTAAACTGACAAGCTGACTTTTCTCACTTCTTTTGTGAAGTTATGAGCTACTGGGGAACTTATTTCTTACTTGTTTCTCACAAAACATGAAATAGTACCTTGTACCTGTGTCAAAATAAATTAATCCACTAACACATCTGCGTCAAAAAGAGAACCCACCTTTTGCTTATTCAAATAGATCATAACAGTCTCCAGCAAACACTTTTGTAACTCCTTCAGCCACACAAACACCTGGAGCTAACTTTGCTGGCCAAGCACCGTTTTTCACAAAGTACTCTCTTTTCTCTTGCAAACTCTACAAAGTTGAGTTTGCTCTACTTTGTTGCACTCAGTAATGTTTGGCTTACGTTTAGCTGACTTTTCATTCAGTTTTGGACTCTATACTGACACCTGTCGGCCTGGATGTGTGAAGATTGTTTACTAACCACTGCCGCTTCACAAAGAAGCTATTTGTTTTGTTTCTATTTGTCTATGTTTTTCTCAGTTTTATACTTTACACATCCATTATGGACATTCAGTCTTGACAATAATTTGTGCGTTGTGTTGTTTCGAGGCTGGCTGCTTTATTGCGCTGTGACTGGACCCTGATGAGTCGTCTCCCTGCAGCGGCAGCTGTGACTTGTGTGCGTTCACGCTTGATGCTTGATCTGTGTGTGGGAGCTGCTTAGGTCATTGCAGTTTGTTTCATCCATCAGTAACAGAGTGTCTAGACTTTGTATTTTTCACTTACATCTGATGTGAATTTTAATGACATTTTAATGATATTTCTCAAAAAACCCTTTTAATTAGAACTTTTAATTAGCTAAAAATGACTGAATGCACCTTTAAGGTAAAAATGTTGCAAATGTTGACTATTTCCAGTGTATGTATCTATTTCTATAGAAGTCTAAAAAGGGAGAAGACAGAACTGTGAGTGCTTTATTTTTTCTCTGAAAGTTTCTAGACGTCATCAGACACTCCACATGCGTAAGATACATGGACAAGAGAAGACAGCTTGGACTAAAACAGCCTTGCCTGACTGACAGACCATGCAGGCTGACACACACTCTTAGCCTAAACCGTGTGTCATCCGAGAGATCTCTCTCCAGGTGAGAAGCATACACCCTCCAATACATGAAAAAGTAAATAAAGCCACTGCTTGCATCAACACAGAGTTGAAATATATGCCTTTGACTGATTCAAACCCCCCATCCCTGCCATCATGAGCATAAGCCTCTCTCCTGTTATTTTTCCTGACACTTCACTGACAGGGGTCACCATGGCGATGTGTGATTGGCACCTGCATGCCAGGGGCCGGATGCTGTTTCTGCAGAGGTCAGGAGGTGATGTACTGTGACATGAGTTGAGTCACAAAGCCAGCCTTCACCACACACAACATGAGTCGTGACCCGACCACAGATCAAGTCTAAAAAGGGAGAAGACAGAACTGTGAGTGCTTTATTTTTTCTCTGAAAGTTTCTAGACGTCATCAGACACTCCACATGCGTAAGATACATGGACAAGAGAAGACAGCTTGGACTAAAACAGCCTTGCCTGACAGACCATGCAGGCTGACACACACTCTTAGCCTAAACCGTGTGTCATCCGAGAGATTTCTCTCCAGGTGAGAAGCATACACCCTCCAATACATGAAAAAGTAAATAAAGCCACTGCTTGCATCAACACAGAGTTGAAATATATGCCTTTGACTGATTCAAACCCCCCATCCCTGCCATCATGAGCATAAGCCTCTCTCCTGTTATTTTTCCTGACACTTCACTGACAGGGGTCACCATGGCGATGTGTGATTGGCACCTGCATGCCAGGGGCCGGATGCTGTTTCTGCAGAGGTCAGGAGGTGATGTACTGTGACATGAGTTGAGTCACAAAGCCAGCCTTCACCACACACAACATGAGTCGTGGCCCGACCACAGATCCACTGCCACATTCAAAGAGAACAGTTTGTGGTTGAAAAAGACCAGGAAAACGAAGAGAATATGAAAGCATGACGTTACTGTTATGGCAGATATGGAAGATTCAATTCCACAAAATAGATGAATGTACATTAATAAATTTCAAAGCAACAACTATTGCTTTTGATTTAATTCTGCATGCACTTTCATTAATAATTATTTTATTAACAATAATTTGACAATAACTTGGACTTCATTGACAGCCTGATAAATACTCACTTTCATGTTGTATTAATTAAAACCAAGTATAAATCTTAATAAATTACTGTTGTAAGCATTTTTTTATTTATTTTAAAAATATTAACTATAAGAAAACCACCTCACTCACAGATCGTTATCGTAGTGGTTAACCTCTCATGTCCTCATGTATCCACTTGCTAATTTGTAATATTTTATTATCAGCCTATGAGTTAACACATATCTGGAACAACAGATATCTCTTTATAAAAGTGGTGACATTCTTAATCCACATAACTATAAACTACTGGTAACACTTTATAATAACGTTCAGTTGTAAGTCATTTATAAGTGGTTAGTTAATGATGAACTAATCATTTACAAAACATTCATTAGCAATTAATAAGTGAAATGCTAACAATTTGTGTACAATTTGTTAATTCATTTACAAGTCATTTACAAGTGATTTGATAATGATGAACTAATCATTTACAAAACATGACTACGTTCACAAATGATTAATTAATATGCTAACAATTTACACATCTGTCGTAAGTTATCTTAAAAAAATAGAATCATGAAATAATCAAACAGATCCTTAGTAAATGGTTAATAGTTACTAGTTAAGTTACTAGATAATGTATTATTAATCACTTATAAATAATTGAAATGTCAACATTGTACTAGTATCTCAATAAACATTTGTTAATCATGAACAAATGATGATTAAACCATTAGTAAATGATCAGTATATAATTTATGTATGTTTCGTTAAAGTTGTAAGCTGGTCTGTTAAAAAGCCCAAAAATGCAATTATGCTAA
>NW_015663484.1:228280-228830 GCF_001515625.1 Sinocyclocheilus rhinocerous
ATCCTTAGTAAATGGTTAATAGTTACTAGTTAAGTTACTAGATAATGTATTATTAATCACTTATAAATAATTGAAATGTCAACATTGTACTAGTATCTCAATAAACATTTGTTAATCATGAACAAATGATGATTAAACCATTAGTAAATGATCAGTATATAATTTATGTATGTTTCGTTAAAGTTGTAAGCTGGTCTGTTAAAAAGCCCAAAAATGCAATTATGTTAACTATATATTTTTTAAGAAAAATAAATGATTTGCTGTCACGTGAATAAATGTGTAAATGACTTACAGTCAGGGGATTCCAGTGGGTTGTGTTAAAGGGGTCATATGACGTTGCTAAAAAGAACATTATTTTGTGTATTTGGTGTAATGAAATGTGTTTATGCGGTTTAAGGTTAAAAAAACACATTATTTTCCACATACTGTACATTATTGTTTCTCCTCTATGCCCCGCCTTTCTGAAACGTGTCGATTTTTACAAAGCTCATCGGTCTGAAAAAGCGAGGTGTGCTCTGATTGGCCAGCTATCCAATGCGTTGTGATTGGC
>NW_015663484.1:228844-229835 GCF_001515625.1 Sinocyclocheilus rhinocerous
ACTCTTAACTTTTATAAAGAATATCTCTTTGGTTTTGAGACTTTAGTCTTTGCAACTTTAGGGATCTTATCTATGCACAAACAGCTTGTAACACTCCAAAGAGAAAGGAAAATTCGAAATTGCATCATATGACCCCTTTAAACCCTTTCTCCCATCAGCACAGACTTGTGCTCTGTGTGGAGTGTCTGGGATCTAGTGATAATGTGAACCAGTTTTACCCTCCACTCAAGTGAACATCGTTAAAATACTCCATGTGTGTCAGAGAAGACATCTGTCTACACCCTCACCAGTCAGCCCTTACATTGCAGTACACACTACAAAGTATTCAAAACCTGTTGTGCAAACGCATTAATAAATCATTTACAAAGCTTTCTGCATCCCCTAATCTAAAGTGTAAACAATTCATCACTTGTAAATTTGTTACACATCATTTGTAGATCTTTCTTACCTGTTACAAATTATCTGTATGATCTGTAGCTGTATACAAGGCATTTACAACACTTTCTGCATCCCCTCATCTAAAGTGTAAAATACTCATTAGTTGTAAATGTTTTACAAACCTGCCGGTTACAGGTTGTGTGCACTGGGGTGAAAGATCTACGAATGATGAGTAAAACATTTACAACTGATAAGTAGTTTACACTTTAGATTAGGGGATGCAGAAAGCTTTGTAAATGATTTATTCATGCGTTTGCACAACAGGTTTTGAATACGTTGTAATGTGTACTGAAATGTAAGGGCTGACTGGTGAGGGTGTAGACAGATGTCTTCTCTGACACACATGGAGTATTTTTAATGCTGTGAGATAATAGTACAATGTTGACATTTCAATGATTTATAAGTGATTAATAATATATTAACTAGTAACTTAACAAGTAACTATACTGAACACAATGATTCATTGAATATACAAATTTTTTTAAGATAAGTGGTTGCAATCAATTTATTTTAGCTACATTTAAATAAACAAATTTAGTTGACTAACTTTCAA
>NW_015663484.1:231593-252645 GCF_001515625.1 Sinocyclocheilus rhinocerous
TACAATGTTGACATTTCAATGATTTATAAGTGATTAATAATATATCAACTAGTAACTTATTAACCATTTACTAAGGATCTGTTTGATTATTTCATGATGTGCTATTTTTTTAAGATAACTTATGACAGATGTGTAAATCATTAGCATATTACTTAATCATTTGTGAACGTAAAGTCATGTTTTGTAAATGATTAGTTCATCATTATCTAATCACTTATAAATGACTTACAACTGAACGTTATTATAAAGTGTTACCAAAAATCTTTATGGTGACATTTACAGAATGTCTTTTTCAGACTGTAAACAAAAAAGAAATTGGATGTTGCCTTTTGCAGTTACAGATGAGTTCAGCTTCTTAATCTGACCTGAAGTCACTATTAATAGTTTTTTGTTGTTGTTGTTGTTAGATTTTTATGAAGGTCAAGTTGCTTATGATGGCTAATGTTTTTTTCTTTTTCTTTTCAGTGTTGTTGTTTTTTTTTAGAGAAGTTAGTGTTACAGTATGTTTGCAAAGATTCTTAATATCCGAACCATATACAACTCTTATCTTTTTAAATATCCCTATCTGTTTCTTCTAGAACATGTTGACAGAGAAGGTGGAGCAAATGATGGAGTGGAGTTCCCGTCGTTCTGTTGACTTACAACTGAACGTTATTATAAAGTGTTACCAAACTATTTTTTTTCCTGTTGTGAAAGTATAAAAAAAAATCACACTAATCTTTAATCACAGTATCTGAAGATAATGTTTTATCACCATTTCAATATGGATTTAGACCTAATTATTCACCAACTACTGTGTTACTAAAACTTATTGGCAAGTGTTTTCAGCATCAAAAACTGGTAATCTTACTAGGGCTATTGATCTATAGGGCTATTATCCATGTTTAGATGGGTTTTATGCAGTCCCTTACCACAAAGATGTATAATTCAAGTGTATTTTCTTAAATAAGCTCAAGTAAGGTTCAAGTGTACTTTCCAAATATAATTGATGTAATAAGTATACTTCTATAAATGTACTAGTAGTATGCTTTTATGTGTACTACTTCAGTACTTATTTAGACTAAATTGGCCCACTTTTTCTTGATTGTTTAAACCTCTTTATATGTTTTGTATGACTTATAAATAGTGAGAAATGTAGTCACAAAATCAGAGCCCATCTCCAGGAATCACGATCAGTCCGATCACAAGTGATCACAATCACGACCAGGTGTAAACCGTGATCTGTGTGGCCTGACCACTTGTGATCGGATCATCTGAGATAAAACCAGGCCTCAGAGCTTCCAACAGTGATATTGTTCTACAAATGTGAGAAAACCTCTCACCTCACAGTTTCCAGTCTAAAATGAACCGCTGCACAGTGAATATCAAAGTTATCTCTCAGAACTAGATGCCTAAATACTCACCATAGTATAGACATAAATGCAAAACCCTCCCACATACGCTCAAACTCCCAGCTCTCTAGCCCTGAAGATAACACGCATGCACACACGCACATGCCCTTGAAAGAGTTTGTCTGTGTGCGTAAGCATCTCTCCCATCAGCACTTGCACTCTATTCTAGCAGAAGCATGGGGTTGTCTCCATGACGACAGCATGGACACAGGGGTACTGGTTGCTATGAAGTTGCTAATACTTGTTTCTTTAGGGATAGCACTTCCCAATCTTTCTGTGCTTCCAGAGGGTAATGTTCAAATAACAACGTAATTCCTTAAAGGGATCATATGATGCTGCTAAAAAGAACATTATTTTGTGTATTTGGTGTAATGAAATGTGTTTATGCGGTTTAAGGTAAAAAAAAAACACATTATTTCCCACATACTGTACATTATTGTTTCTCCTCTATGCCCCGCCTTTCTGAAATGCGTCAATTTTTACAAAGCTCATCGGTCTGAAAAAGCAAGGTGTGCTGTGATTGGCCAGCAACGGTCCTCCATAAAATGTGCTGCATACATCTAAATATTTGGGTCGAAGTGTTCTGGAACAGTGTTGTAAATACAACTTAACCACTGATTTCTAGTCGTGTCCGGCTGACTCTTAACTTTTATAAAGAATATCTCTTTGGATTTGAGACTTTAGTCTTTGCAACTTTACAGATCTTCTTTATGCACCAAGAGCTTGTAACACTCCAAAGAGAAAGGAAAATTTGAAATCGCATCATATGACCCCTTTAATCATATGAGGCGCATGTTAAATATTAACCACACTTATCAATTACAAACATGAATTTTGCGTCAAACTCTCAATCTCTCTTTTGGGAAAACAATAAAATGTGAAATTGTAAGTTTAGAAAACAGAAAGTTCTGACTCTAAATCCTGAATGAATGTGGAATGTTGTTACATTCCTTCTCTAAACATTTTTAACAGTGACTGTTACAAAAGGTGCAAACGTTCACTGATGCTCATGAAGCGTTGATCATCCAGGTAACAACCATAGACTGTAAAAAAACATGGTAGTGTCAACAACGTAGTGTCCGTGATGTCACCCGTAGGTTCCCGAAGAGCGTTTTTGAAGCTCAAAGTGGGCGGAGGCGTCACCATCTTGGCAGCGCGTCACCGCGCGTCACTCCCGGATAATCGAAAATGGGCAAAGAGGCGGGAGCTGGTTTCTGAAGCCATGCCCACCTAGCTCGCAACGTTGGTGACAGCAGCGGCAATCCACCCACCACTCAAGTGGCCACGCCCTTAATCCCGGATAATCGAAAATGGGCAAAGAGGCGGGAGCAGGTTGCTGAAGCCACGCCCACCTAGCTCGACGGTGGTGACGGCAGCGGCAATCCACCTGTCACTCAGGTGGCCACGCCCTTAATTATGCAGATCTTTAAGGCTTAATATAATTTAAACGGATGAGTTATAAAAAAATTCACCCCCCTCACAGTTGTCATGAAGGGCAAAATTAGCTATATAGACCAAAATAATTTTTTGAACCAGGCTGTAAACATGTTTTTTTCTGCTGTAAAGATGGGCATTTTAACATGGGGAGTCTATGGGATTGACTCCCTTTGCGGCCAGTCGATGAATTACAGTTTAAGTCACTTCCGCGTTGGCTTCACGAGAGAGAGCGGGAGGTTGCCGCTTGGTAACAACACATGCTATTAAGAATCAAATTCATAAACATTTGAACTAGGTCTTTTGTGTAAATTCCTTTTTTATTTTATCTTGTGGTCTCTATGTAAATATCTGTTATGTGAAATAGCTTATTTTATCATTACTAAACAAAAACAAAATCCAATTTTTATGATCACTCATTTTTTTTTTATTATTAACATTTTGAATTTAGAGAGAGTAATAAAAAATCCTTTAAATGCATGTTATTCAAATCTAATACAATTTCATTACACTTTGAAGTGAATAATTCTGAATTAGAAAAAGTTTCTTTTGAATTCAGTCAAAAACCTTTGGATGATACATTGAATCAAGTCTAACCAACCACTGTGAGATAACGCTGCCCCACCAAGTTTCTGAAATGGTGGAGCAAGAGGGTGAAGGCCCGTAAGTCCACAATGGAGACGAGGCATCAAATGGGCCAAGGTGGAGTCATGGGTTTGGATGACCAAGGTGGAGCTAAAGGGTTAGAGTTTCTGGACAGAAAGCCCTAACTCTGAAGAGCACGGTGGCTCTGGCTATCCAGAAGACTGTGGTAGTGCTGGTGGAGCAGGAGGATGAGTCAGAGGAGCCGATGAAGATCCCAGTGGAGCCGCTAGAGCAGGAAGGGAACTGGATGGAACCAGAGAACAAGAGAGTCTAGGACAGATGGGACAAGGCCTCTAGCTGAGGGTCAGTGGTGGATGTGTGCGCTGGCTTGGGGTTTATGGCGAACACAGGTCTGTTGGAATCCTCCTCCACTTCACCCATGATGAATTAGTCTAGTGGTTTACTTAAAGGGGTCATAGGATGCCCATTTTCCACAAGTTGATATGATTCTTTAGGGTCTTAATGAAAAGTCTGTAACATAGTTTGGTTAAAATTTCTCAATGGTAGTGTAAAAAACACCTTTTTTTACCCTGTCAAAAACAGCTCTTTTCAGATCAAGCCATTTCTGAAGCATTTCCCTTTAAATGTTAACCCTCTGAGCGCCAAAGTCGCAAAATTGCGACAAGACGTCATACTTAATAAAATAGGCTGTAGATCCTAATATGGTGTAATATCTCATTTGTATTCCCTACCACTAGATGGCAGACATGTAGTACTTCGATTCTAGACCAAAATGACGTCATGTTCCTATTCTATGTGGTATAAGGAAATTAGGAGTGTGTCTTATTTTTTTAAAAAGACATTGATCATCACTTATTTTCTTCTGCTGAAGTTGGAAAACCTAACTGTGATAAAAGTATTGTAACGTACAGCCCCTTGTGGCTTATTTATCAGAGAATGAGCTGAATCACAGAGCTCTCTGTCTGCTCACTCAAGTGTGTGAACTTTAATTCTGATATCAGTAATGGTTTAGCCCAGCCGTTGAGACCAGAAGATCAGATCAATCTTTCTATTACACACTGAAAGAGCTTTGATCAGAAACTCTGAGCAATTTAGCATTAGGCTGTGGTAGAATTTGTGTGTGTGTAAGACAAACAGAAAGAGCAGGTGAGAATTCAAAAAAGCAAAGGCAAATGTCTTTGGTTTTTAGGGAGAATTTGTGTGTGTGTGTTGATGAGTGGGAGTAAGCAAAGACAAAATGTTTGTGTGTGTGCACATGCAAGCTTGTTTTATAATGTGTGCCACAAATGGTGAGGTAAGGTCACACACTGTAATCATTTCCTTTTGCAGCCGGAGCAAGCAGTGGTCTTGTGAGGATATTGAGAGATAATAGCGTCATGATCCTGGGCGACTAAATAAGAAGCAGGAACAGTCAGGGTTTTTCTGGCATTAAGGGCTCTTGTGTCGGGGCCCTGAGATGTGAGGCATATGTGCATGAGACACTTGGAGAAAAAGAGAGAAGGAAAGACAAATGCATGAGTTTACAGGAAGCAGCGAAGAGAAGATATGCAGAAGTACAAAGACAATCACACAACACTGACTGGATTATAGGTCATCTTAATCAAAAAAATGTGCGTAAGTAAATGTAAATTGGCGCATCATGGATTGCACTGTAGTTGTATCAATGTTATGAACCTGCAAAGTCGAGGGTATTATTTGTGAGGCTTCTTTTGCCCTGTTTCCTGTGTAATTTCATGTTTCCTTTGTCTCGGTTCATTAGTTGCCATGGTTTTTGATTTGCCATACTCTGTTACACCTGTGTCTAGTTAATTATCTTGTTTCGTCTCAGTATGTAAGCCCTGTGTCACTGGTATATGTACACATTGCTGCGCTCCTTTCTCACACACATACCATGCAGTTTTCAAATAAGCCTGGAGGACTTGATTAGTTGGATCAGGTGTGTTTAATTAGGGTTGAATCTAAACTGCAGGAATCCGTCCCTCCAGGAACTGAGTTTGACACCCCTGCTTTAGAGTATTGACATTAAATATAACCGTGGAGAAAGAAGACAAGCATGTTACAGTATGTCCATACTCGGCAGTCCCACACATGACTGTCTCAGAGGTCTTCGCTGCCTTATTTCTAATGACTGACCACAATGACAACAGAGACACCTTCCTTGTTTACGACAAGTTTCCTGAAAAGTAGTCTGAACAGGCTTGAGTCTGTTCTCCTCTACTCTATCTGTCTTGTCCTGTCCAAACTTGTTTCATCTTGCCTTGACTCACCCTGTCCCGTCTTGTCTTATTCTGCCTTTCAAGGTAGGATTTTGCAAGTAGGAATAATATTCTTTGTTGTTGTTGCTGTCGGTGTTGTTTGTTGTTTTATGGCCATTTATTTTTGGAATGAGTGGAGTGAGTTGGAATCATATACAGTATGAAATTACTTAAATTATAGTTTTTTTTTGTTGTTTGGCAAAACAAGAAATTTATCTTTTGATTTTAGATTTCCATGAAAAATGTTAGTGTATGAAATGTGTTTATTTCAACAGTATCTTCACCATTCAGATTGACATGTTCAGAATTTCTGGCAGACTTAATTACCTGGTATTTGGAAGCAGGCAGTTATCATCATATTGGATTGCAGTGTCAGGTTTGATGCCTGTGTGTGTAATTGCTGTTGTCATCTGTCTTCAGTCCAAATCTTATCTCTCATTATGTAACTCAGGCCAGTGTCATTTTCAAGACACATCTGACTGCATTTTGCATGCCTTGCTGAAAAAAGTGCCATTTCTTTTGTTTTGCCCAGCAGCTGACTGAGTTTTTAGCTGGACATGATTGTGGATGAACATCCTTAATTGTCCTGGAACAAAATTCCTGTCAACTTTTAGGATTAATACTTATGGCTGGCATTGGAACTAGAACAGCATTCTTATCAAACTATCATTTCCTTCTGGTCTTGGTGGCTGTCAATGGTTTGGGTTAACATGTGGGCAACGGCTTACGCTAGTCTGTTTAGCAGGAATGTAAAAGATGCTGTGAAAGATTATGAAGGGTTAGGTCTTGTTCAGTATGATATGCAAAAGCATCCCAGGTTAACTAGCAACTCTGTCTTGGTAAGTCAGCTTCACCAGAAAAACATACAGGTCAACCAGTTTCACCAGCATAATGGTTTGCTGGACTGCTTTACTATGTAGAGAAGTAGTAACCAGCATACAACAGTCTAGGTAAACACGGGAAATAAAGCTTGCCTTTTTTTGCACGGAAAGTAAAAAAAAAATCTCTCAAACAACAAATTAAGATGAGGAAAAAGTCACAAGTTTCTTAAATTCAAAGATACACCATGAAACGTTTGACAGCAAGTGTAAAGTGTGAGTGTGTTTTTTGGTTTTCCTTGTTGCTCCAGCCACCATTCAAATATGATTTATATGTAAATTTGCCCTCAGCCTTCCAATAACAAAAACAAGCTCCCTGCTCTACCCATGAGTCTCTGTGTCATTGTGCAGCATGTCTTTGACAGTTTAAGCAATCAGACAGCTGTCTGACACCGCTGTGTTAAACGCTCTCAGATTGGGGTGGTGTGGATCGAAGCGCAGCCGTCTAGTTAAACCGGAGCGTCCACTCAACGCGCCAATCGATGGAGGACGCAGCCAGAGCGGAGGCCTGCAGAGATGGAGAGAGAAGCAAGATCACCCTCGAACAGAAGCTAACCAAGCACACACACTAGAGCATTCACTCAGCGCCTAACCTTGGTCATGTAAAAACGACTGTTGAAAGGACTTCGTGTGAACAACACACAGAGGCCCCATGCTAACCTCAGTAGTACAAATGAGCATGCTATTGATCAGAAACACTCACAAGACTATTTATATTTGTACACAAACACTTACCTGCAGCATAACCACCAAAAGCCTTAAATAGACATTGTTCTAATTCGGGCTCCCAGTTACGTGCCTCACTGGGCCCATATCATTCTGATCAGGTTTATCTGAAGGAAATCACAGTCAGACCTCTATCGTCCATCTCTATAAATGCTCAGTAAAACCACTCCATAACACACCATCTGGATTTACAGCTAGATTTGTAACTGAGCCTGAAACAAAATGCATTCATTTGTATATACGTATACATAATATACAGGAAAAGGGATGAGACATTATGCAGACCAGCTGAAAAACTTGCACCTCTTTGAGTAATATTTCAAGTAAGAAATACTACAGAAAGTTTTCATATGTTGAAATAAAACTGCATGGTCTTCACTGCATGGATTAAATATACATTGATTATTGTGAAAGCTACTAAACAATTCAGTCAAGAGCAGTGGTTTTATTTTTGTCTATTTTATTATTATTATTATTTTAATTAACATTAAATGACACAGATGGCAGCGGGTTTATTAGGCTGCTGTCTCTTTAAGACCAATTGCACAGATCCAATTTACTGATGCACCAGATTTCTTCCCCAACTGTTCACGTTCAAGTTAGACATAATCGACTGCGTTTACATGAATACTCTACACATTGGACATTTTGACATAATTGTGTGTGTATGTGACCATTCAAGCACAATAAAGCACGATCACATACTGTCTGAGAGAGGTGGCTTTATGTGTGCGTGCTTCGGACAGTCAGGGCGAGCATTGTTGCATGTCAATGCAACTCAGGAAATACAGCTCTTATTAAAATGCTGTCATTTTGAAAGTATCTGTGCCTTTAAAATGAGGAATCATACCGTTTTTAACAGCGGAGTATCGCAATACCTTTCTGGTACTGGTATATTGTGAGAGGATTTATGCCACTGGGCTGAGCGGTTCACATAGATCCTCAAATCACGGACTGGAAAAATGGAAGTTAAGGCTTTCTTGCTCCGAAGACTCATGAGGCACAGGAAAGAAAGCTTGCAAAATGACTGTCTGACCGGAGGCAGAAGGGACCTTAGGAGTATAGTTCGGTCTGGGGTGCAAAATAACCTAGACCATACCAGGAGCGAAGTCTAAGCAGGATGGGGCCGTTGACAGGGCCAGCAGGTCTCCTACTCTCTTAGGAGAGGTCAAAGCTAACAAGAGAGCTACCCTGAGATTCATCATCTTTTCTGGTACCAACTCTAAGTGAGGGATCAATGCTAGATCTCAGGAGGGAACTCACGACTGGCAGATAGCCCTCTCCGTCTGGTACCGCATAAGAATCTAGACACTAGAGGGTTTCTAGTGGTTTTCCTGGGCCTCAGCCCCTTTCATATGTTGAAATAAAACTGCATGGTCTTCACTGCATGGATTAAATATACATTGATTATTGTGAAAGCTACTAAACAATTCAGTCAAGAGCAGTGGTTTTATTTTTGTCTATTTTATTATTATTATTATTTTAATTAACATTAAATGACACAGATGGCAGCGGGTTTATTAGGCTGCTGTCTCTTTAAGACCAATTGCACAGATCCAATTTACTGATGCACCAGATTTCTTCCCCAACTGTTCACGTTCAAGTTAGACATAATCGACTGCGTTTACATGAATACTCTACACATTGGACATTTTGACATAATTGTGTGTGTATGTGACCATTCAAGCACAATAAAGCACGATCACATACTGTCTGAGAGAGGTGGCTTTATGTGTGCGTGCTTCGGACAGTCAGGGCGAGCATTGTTGCATGTCAATGCAACTCAGGAAATACAGCTCTTATTAAAATGCTGTCATTTTGAAAGTATCTGTGCCTTTAAAATGAGGAATCATACCGTTTTTAACAGCGGAGTATCGCAATACCTTTCTGGTACTGGTATATTGTGAGAGGATTTATGCCACTGGGCTGAGCGGTTCACATAGATCCTCAAATCACGGACTGGAAAAATGGAAGTTAAGGCTTTCTTGCTCCGAAGACTCATGAGGCACAGGAAAGAAAGCTTGCAAAATGACTGTCTGACCGGAGGCAGAAGGGACCTTAGGAGTATAGTTCGGTCTGGGGTGCAAAATAACCTAGACCATACCAGGAGCGAAGTCTAAGCAGGATGGGGCCGTTGACAGGGCCAGCAGGTCTCCTACTCTCTTAGGAGAGGTCAAAGCTAACAAGAGAGCTACCCTGAGATTCATCATCTTTTCTGGTACCAACTCTAAGTGAGGGATCAATGCTAGATCTCAGGAGGGAACTCACGACTGGCAGATAGCCCTCTCCGTCTGGTACCGCATAAGAATCTAGACACTAGAGGGTTTCTAGTGGTTTTCCTGGGCCTCAGCCCCTGCCTCAACAGGATGTCTGCCCCCAAGCATGCCCCCAGTGAGAGCAGCTTATTCACTGCCCAGAGCAGGATCTACTGTGCCTGCCTGAAAAAGGGGCACGAACACAGCCCGCCCTGGTGACTGATGTAAGAGACCACTATAGTGTTGTCTGTACAGACAAACACATGGTAGGCTCTTAACTGTGGTAGTAAGTGCAACACTGCCCTCATCTCAAGACAATTTATGTGCCATGAAAGATGAGGGTCCCCCCACAGACATTGGGCTGGAGAACCATCCAGAAGCCCATCCATCCCATGTTGTAGTCACGTTGGTATGCACTCGTGCAGATTATGTATTCCTCCATGTTCTCAACATCTCAGTGTGGAGGTCGGGGAAGAACGGGAGATGACAGTGGGGAGGTTGTTGTCCATTCGTTGGGCAAGTCGAGATTTCATTTGGCCACTGCATGAGTAACAACCCTCAAGCAGCACCTCAAAAGTTGAGAAGACTGCCCTGCCAAAGCACCCACCTGCATATCTGCATCCAACTCAGGACGACACAGACACAGACAGCATGAGGTCCTCATTCTGGTCTGAAGAGATTGCTGAGCAAGCTTCAAGTCCTTCGAGTCAGAGGAGAGGGTGAGGACTGGGCTCTACCATCGGTCTCAGGCTCTGCCTCCAGCAACTCGACCTGTGATCCCCATGACCGAAGTCTACAGCCACGGGACTCGAGCCCATGGTGCAGGAGCCTGAATTAATCTCTCATGAAGAGAGCCAGGTGAGATCGGAGCTTGCAAGCACTAAGCGAATTTTGCCAAACGATGTTGAAAGCACCAAAACAAACACGTCCATACCCCAACAGGACCTCGCCCCTATTTTGATAACTCCGCCCCACAAGTACGGACACAACCCTGGCAGCGACGATGGCGGAGTCTGCTATGCCTGCTGGCCGAGGGAATGATGTCATCAATAAGTGAAAGCCATGTGTGTTACTATAGCAATTCAACGTAAAAATCAACGTAACTCACCTATCACGAAGAAACAAAGTAACCTCGGCGTCTGATTCCAGGCCCTCCCACTCCTTGAGTTTCTCCACCGTTGGAAAGCTTTTTTTTATCTGCCATCTCTCACTATCTATAGTCGATCAGCTAATATCTGTCCCGTGCACTCACTGAGCGCGCTCTTCTCCCGATCATCACTAGACACGTCCCTTACTGCTGATTGGCAGCGAGTGTGTTTTGGGACTCGGTCCGACACTGTGGTCAAAAGCGTTTTTCATAGCGTCTTAGTCAAGACTCAGTCAGACCCCTCGAGTACTGACCGTGCGTGCTCCTCTCCTATACAAAAGACACATTTCGTGAGCTGTCCTCCATAATATAGCAGACACACACCTCCTAAACTTATTTGTTTTCCATGTATTGTTACAGACTTCTCCTGACCTTGTAACACACACAACTTTTACAGAGTTTCTTCATCTTATACACACACATGGCTCTTCAGACAAAGAAGCTGATGAAGTGCATTTCAGGCATCTATTTGAAGACTTGATCACACACTACATAGCGTTGTCACGTCACTTCGTTCTACCAGTCAGATTGGCTTGTATGCACACTTGCTTCGGACACCGGCTCACACTGACTGCCATGAAGCAGTTTTGAGTTCCATTCGAATGGGAGCTAAATGATTGGAAAATCCAGCATACGTCACCAGAGAGTAAATAAATATATATGAAAATAAAAGAAACATATGCATGGATGAATTGATAAAGCAAGCAAGAAAAATAAATAAATAAACAAATAATCATGTAGGTCCCCCTTAGAGACACACACACTCAGAGAGAGAGAGAGAGAGAGAATGCATGTTCTCCCCATGTTGTTGTGTTTTCTTCCAGGTGTTCTGTTTTATTGCTGTTTCACTCACTCAGATTCTCTTTCTAGGTACCTGCAGCCTTTTCATTTGCGTTTTGTTTCACATTGGTGGTTTTAGTTTGGATTATTTGTATGGCTGATGTGTATGTTTGATTTGTCAGTGGTGCTTTAGGAGACTGGTGTGTGTTTAGAACAGCATTAAGAGCTCTTATCTGTGTGAAGAGTTTCTATTTGTAGTGCTTTTCATTGAAGAGTGTCATGAGGGCTTTATCTGTGATGTTTTCAGAGGGTAAGAGCTCTCCTCTGACCATTAATTATCAGCAGCTATCTGTCTAATTCAGAAGATTCATCCACACTATTGCTCGAACACACACACTGATCAGAAGTACCCTGAATGCATAGTAAGATGCTTTAGATAAAGTGCACTGAAGAGTATGCTCATACTTGAAGCATCGCTCATATTCCAAAAAGTATTTTTTCTTCTTCTTCAGGTAACACAAATGAAATGAATTAACAGGAAATACTGAATACTCTTTAATGTCTTACATATTTTAAGCACACTTTAATGCTCTAATTTTAATCTATTTTAAGATCATTATTTATTGAAATATGTATGCTACTTATTAAAATAATGCTGAGTACAATTAAATAATTCACTGCCTAACACACTAAAGCATAAACTAAAAGTATATTCGAATGTGATGGCAGATGGTAAGATGTTAATACAAATAAAATAAAACCTAATTTTAGGATTTATTTGTTTATTTGCTTTTTCATTGTGGCACTATTTTTACGAAAATTAAGCAAAAATATGTTAGTAGTAGTTGTATGGCCTTTGATTTAATCGGATTTAAATATCAAAAATGATCATATTACAGTGTTGATTATTGTAATACAGTAAAAAAAAAAATCTTTTCATTTTGGAGAAAATAAGACCTTGACATCTGTTGATTACTTTTGAGGTTCATACATGGAATTGTTTAATATGTATAATAACATGCACATCAAATTAAATACTTGAAGGAAATCACCAGAAAACAATGATGAACAGTAGCTTGAAAATCACAGCTGTATTGTCTCATTTCCAGCATCATGGAGAATGTTTCAGACAGAGACAGACTCTTCTTTCTCTCTTCCTATTTCTTTAATTTCATA
Source organism: Sinocyclocheilus rhinocerous (assembly GCF_001515625.1). Classification (NCBI taxonomy): domain Eukaryota; kingdom Metazoa; phylum Chordata; class Actinopteri; order Cypriniformes; family Cyprinidae; genus Sinocyclocheilus; species Sinocyclocheilus rhinocerous. The sequence continues at coordinate 244,242 of NW_015663484.1, forward strand.
AACAAGCCATGGCTTTATTTAACCTCCCCACAGAAACACACAGGCTAGCCATTCTGTAAAAACCAGTCGACAGCTTGTTATTTTGCAATGACTTGTAAATGGTTGATGAATGCTGCAAATATGAGAAACGTCAGTGACGGAAAAGGTTAATAGATAGTTGATGTTTTCATGTTTTTTGATAATGAAATTCAATTCACTTCAAATGTATTTGTATAGTGCTTTACAAACCCGCCCATTCATAGATGAGGCCTATTTTACGCATTACAGAATGCTGACGAAAGCAATGACATGTAGCACAGGCAGTACAGCATAAATGGGATAAATTATACACAATCAGTATAACTGTATGTACTGTACGCAGCAATAGAAATGTGCGTATGATTTGTGTATTATTTCAGTGATGTAGGCCTAGCTGATGTTTTGTATTATTGCTGTGGAAAGATCGTCTCTGGGTTACGTATGTAACCATGGTTCCCCGAGGGAACGAGACGCTGTATCGAGATCGCTTTGGGAACGCCCTTGCATGACTGCGTTCTGAAGCATCAACCAACACACACACACACACACACTCACACACACACACACACACACTCACACACACAAACACACACACTCACACACACACACATACACACACAGAGAGAGAGAGTCTGAAATCATTCAGAAACGACAGCTTGCCTATCATGAATGCAGATGATTTTGTGAAAGTGAAATGATTGGGCCTTTGTTACTCTTGGCCAACATTGATCTAGTGTCTTTCCTTAAGAAAGTGTGGCAGGGTCCGACAGACACAGTTGTGTGACAGATGGCTGCACATCTGTCTTTGAGTATGATTGTGAATAGAGGCATTACATTAGAGCTGCAAGGGTTTTGTCACTCTTCAAGCAGTATTGAGCTTTACTGAAGGTAAGCTGATTTGACTGTAATGCAGTGCGAGCACGGAGGCTGTAATGACAGGATGAAAGGAATTTGAGAGAACTGAGAGCTTTTTGTTGAACGTTCACCCACCCACAGACTCAAAGAGAGAAAGACAAACACACTCATCTTCATTTATGTGCACATCAAATAAGAGAAACAACTAGATTTGCTTGGCTGCGCAGAAAGTCATCAGCACACTGCTATAGGGTGTCGTGGGTGGTTGTGATGGGAGGATGCTCTGAGTTGTTGCTAGGGCATCGCTAGGTGGTTGCTAGGCCCAAGTCAAATTATCAATATCTTCCCTGCGTTTGAGCATTAAATTTAGGACTGCAAGTCTGAGAAGGCCTCCTGCTTTGGCATATTTCTCAGTGTACTTTTTTTTTTTTTACTGAAAAACTTTTTGTTTTGTGAAATTCAGTTTAAGTGACAAGGTAAGCCTGACATTTCAGATTCTGGTATGAATCTTACTTAAAACCAATCAGTTTGAACAGTCTGAGTCCAAGTCTAAATGGGTGAAATATATGGGGAATCACGTTGATTCAATCAGGTGCGATAGATTTATATCACAGAAGGCTCAGTCCAGCATGAATGAGGTTTCAGTGAGAAATGTGAAGTGGAGGCATGCTTATTTAGTTTAAGGTTAGAGGCTTCTAACGTTATTGCTCTGTCTCTGACATCCTTCAACCCTTCATTGAGGAAGTGAGATGACTTTTAATCTGTCTCTAGATAAAGTTGCCTGTCAGATGTACCAGAGACATCTTGGACTTGTTTTCATTTTTGGACAAAAAAAATAAATAAATGAACAACACCGTTCTCGCGTAAACACATGAGCTTGTGAACATGCAATGTAAAGCAATGAAGACCACCATAATAGTACTTTTATGACAGCATAAATATCTGCTTGTTTTCACCAAAACCAATCTGAGCAAACTATTAGCAAGCCATATGATTCAGCCAGATTTGTGAAGAATATGAAGGAAAAAAACTCAATCTAGGAGGAAATCTAAAAAATTATGAGCATTTCTCTTCTAATTTTAAGACTCCTAATTTTTTCTTCTTAAGCCCTATTCAGAAAGGGTTAGTTTAATACTTTATTTATTTATTTTTGGACTGTGAGTTCATGTGCCAGTAAAGATTAGGGTCTTTTAACCTCTATAAAGCAGCAAGTAAAAATAACCCCAGCTAATAGTTGTCTAATGCAAATTGACATAAGTAAGTGAATCTGCTGTGAAAAACACCTGACTAGTCTGTTAGCCAGTCTGTAATCATGGTTTCTCAAGTTCTGTCAGGACCACTATCGTCAAAGATGATTAACAATTAGCATACAGTTTGGATTGGCGGTATGGTTCTGTTCTGGGCAAGAACTCCCTACTATGCAGCCCAGCATGGATGAGAGCAGGGAGAACAGCGATAACCCACAAAACAAAACCATATGCTGATATCCCCCAACACAAACTGACAGACAAAATCTCAATGCCTTAAGTAAGGGTGTGTGCACAAATAGTCGAATATTCAATCTGTAATTACTATTCAAAAAGAATGTAAGAAACTGTAAGAAACTCTGCTCAGCGCACCGTTATCTTTGTGTCTCTGGAACGTCAGTGTTGGCGCGGGTTCTTATTGTTATTAGACTGAGGAGCCAACTTTCATGTGGATATTATTGTTTCTCTCAACATGAACATGATGTGAGACAATATAAACAGGATAAACATAGGCCAACTCGAGTATACAGGTGCATCTCAATAAATTAGAATGTCGTGGAAAAGTTGATTTATTTCAGTAATTCAACTCAAATTGTGAAACTCGTGTATTAAATAAATTCAGTGCACACAGACTGAAGTAGTTTAAGTCTTTGGTTCTTTTAATTGTGATGATTTTGGCTCACATTTAACAAAAACCCACCAACTCACGTACCCACTGTATGCGTTCTGTATTGTAATTGGCACCATCTGCTTTATTTTTTCCATTTGCTTTGCTTCAATGCTTTTGTTCTTTATATATATATATATATATATATATATATATTTGTTTACACACGTTTTCAAATAAAGAAAACCTTGAGATATAACGTAAAGTTGTTGTAGAACATTGTTGTGTATAATGCCTAATCATAAGCTTGTTCAGAAACGGTGACAAAAACCTGATTATTAAAAAATAACGTCTTTCTCGTTAAACGTCCAAATATTCAAATACAATGTTTTTGAAAAATGCCCATCCCTAGCCTTAAGCAACAAGCATGTTGCCCTTAACCAGATGACCTAATGAGTATGTTGCCAATACCTGAAAAGCTTAAGCAACAACATGTTCTCAATAACAACCAGATAGTCTTTAGAGCAAGCATGTTCCCAATACAACCAGATCGCTTTGGAACAAGCATATTCCAATAACAACTGGATAGCTTCGTAACAAGCATGTTCCCAATACAACTAGATAGAACAAGCGTGTCCGATACTCCAACAGAATCAGTGCTGAACTAACTTCATCTGAACAATGACTGTTTACCAGTTTCTCTTTGGAGCTGCGCCACAGCAGAAATGATTCTGTTTGCATTATGATCATTATTTCCTCGCTATCACCACAAAGCTGCTTGAATCTGTGCTGTATACTGCTATATAAATAAAGGTGACTTGATAGGTTAAAGCACAGCAAGTTGCAGCAACAAGCATGTTAACAACAGATAATAATGCACATTGCCAACATGATCACATAAGCCTAGCACAAGCTACTGAAAACGACTAAATAAGCCTAAGCAACATGGATAGCCTTAGCAACAAGCATGTTGCCAATAACCTGAGAGAATTAAAAAGGAACTTAGCTTAGCTCCGTGAAGACATTCAGAGATGAATGGAGAGTGAAACATAGCCAGCTGTGACGTGGATGCTTGATCTCTTGATATCTTTCGTGCAGATCCCATCTGAACTTGTTCTTGACTCAGTCACATTAGAATAACTCATGGAGTCAATTGCAGCGATGCGAGAAGCAATTCTAACTCAGTCACTTCCAAATCAGGCAGCTTATGATCAATGAGGCAAATTCACGTGTTCAAGTACACAATCTTGAATGAATCGGAGGTGAAGTCCATGAGGGGAATGAATTCCTCTCGCTAAATGCCTGATTGCACAATCAGATGATGAGGATTTGCAAGCTGAATTTGCTATTTAATTAGTTATTGAGCAACGCAAAAGCTGCTGATAATACTGAAGGACCTTATATAAGGATGCTGTGATAGGCGTTGTATCTCTATAAGGAGACGTGGAGCAGCTGAGAGTCAGCTGATGCGAGCTGGACTGATGTGACCTGCCAGAACTAACCCTAAGCTTGATTTCTCCTAGTGTCTCAAGTAGATACTGGTCAATGATAAGATACCAGAAAACCAAAGCACACGCTTCATAACATATTCACATTGGCTGCTGCATATGGACTTAGGGACTCAATGCATGTTTTCCTCCAGCTCAGGCCCAGTTCCAAAATTAAATCACCGAGGCTGCTTCTGAAATTAGTGAGAGTGCTCTAGCCTTAATGCACATTTTCACGGATGTTTTCGTCCCATCCATTGCTATGATTATCACTATGTCAGTAACTGCTATTTCGAGAGTGAATCCTGCATAAATATGCGGACGTCATTCCTGAAATTTTGCTAAGAGAAAGCTGCTGCTCCTCTTGTTCATCGCAATCTCACAAAGTTCCTCTATAATCAGTTAATCTCTCTACATTGCACAATCAACCTATTATTTACATTGTTTATACAGTCTGTTATAATGGGAGGATTCGCGAGCATGTATAACTCAGCACTGTTTAAAACTCCAGCATTTTGAGGGGTGAGTGGATTCTAACTTAAGCGCCTTGGATTGGCTGTTACATTCAAGAAATCAACAGATGTGTCTGTGATTGGCCACATTGCTCAGCGCTGCAAAAACATGATGTAGATAGCAATGCTCAAATTTGCATTGGATAGTTTTCCATATCTGATTCGCAAATATTCTATTACTACCGCTTTAACTGAGGGTGCTTTTGCTTTTGTTTGAGGGTGATTAGCACCCCTGTAGAACCGGGCCTGCTCCAGCTCTATGTTCTGAGTGTTTGACTGAAAAGATATATTATGCTTGGAGAGTGCAGAACCTCTGAAAAAAAAAAAAAAGCTATTAAAATGTTTTTATTCAGCAGACTATTTCATAATAGAAAAATTTTAAAGGAGAGTACAAATAATGGTCTGCAAACCCATTTTGAGATTTAACCACTTAATTGTTGCATGTTGCTTTATTTTTGTCTAATTTTATATATTTTCTCAAGCAGCCCAAGCATATCTATAGTCATATAAAATGGTGCATCAAATAAATACTTAAGGAGAAAAAAATGTAAATAATAAATCAGCTTCACAGCAGATTCCAAGTGATCAAGGGTTTTGGATGTTCCAATTCAGCCCACTGCAAGGGTCCACCAGGAGTGGACATGTAAGCGAGTCAACGGAACAGAGGAACAAAGGGATATTACCAATGTAAGAGCATAAAAAAGCAAAGTGTGTAACACAACCTCAAGAAAACCACTAGTTGAAATATATCCAGTGCTAGTCTAAAGAAAGACACCACTAGATGGCACTACATTAAAAAAAAGTCACGACGTGTAGCCAAGTATTGTAACCCATACTCCGAATCTGTGCTCTGCATTTCACTCATTCAAGTGCACACACACAGCAGTGAGTAGTGAACATACACACACACACCGTGAACACACACCCGGAGCAGTGGGCAGCCATTTTTGCTTCGGTTCTTGCTCAAGAGTCTCACCTCAGTCGTGGTACTGAGTGTGCAAAGGAGCGCTGGTCATTCACTCCCCAATAAAAAAAAACAAAACACTATTTGAAAGTAAGGGACTAAGTCAGTTTCTCAATTTAGAAAAAAACCTTCCCTTCATCTGATGTATATTATTTTTTCTTTGTAATATTAATTTTAAACAGTCTCCAGACCTCCACCATATTTTGTCTACTGTCTGGATTGCTGTTATGAGCTACCTGAAAGTGTCTCCTTTCCTCATCTTACTCTGTGCTTTTGTGAAATGTGGACAAATTATTACAAGTTTTATTTGTTTTATCTGTTATTGATTTTTAATGAATTTACAATTCAAACATCTAATACATGTTTTATTTAATGTTGTCTATCAGTGTTGTTGGCATATGGGTGGTAGCGTGGTACGGTCTCCTCGCAGCGAGAAGCTCCTGGTTTGTGTCTGAGCTTAGCCAAAAGAGGCAGTGTTTCTACGTTTTCAGTGTTTACTTAAAGTGCAAAAATAATTTATACTGTAAATTCTAAATCATATGTATTATATTAAGTTCACTTAAAGAAAACATGCACATTTACTTGCAATTAAGCAGTAAAATAATAGTAATAGTACACATACCTGTATACAATTAGCACACTGATATTATAGTAATTACTAAAGTAGACTTGGGAAATATGCTCCCTTTTCTCAGCTAGCCTAGGAACACACTTTAAATGAAAATGAAGAACAAAATCTAGCCAAATGAAGATTTTTGAGTTTGCTTTGATGGTTTGAATGCAAACTTTCTAACTACCATTTGTACAAGATGTAATAAATACCAAATGTAATAGGTGGGTTAACAAACAGTATACTATTTCAAACTTCTTTTTACCCCTGAGCAAAGACCAACAAAGAACTTTTTCCTTTCTCCTTTCTCTGTGAGTATGCTGGAGCCCTAAGCTGTGTCCACATTATTTAAAAAAAATAAATATATATATATATATATATTAAATATATATATATATATAATCACCCAAACTAAAACATCTGAACATGTTTAAATCATAAGTAACTCAATAAGAAGATGTAAATTTCATTTATAAGATTTATTTATGATATTTTTGTACCTTTGGTTTCTGTCTGCTGTAGGTGATGTACACAACGCAAGCTTCTTGAGAAATGAATATACTATATACTACACGTATACGTATTTTTTAATCATACTGAAATGCATGCCAGTATTTGGATAATATAATATAATATAATTAATATAATACTAGTTTGTAACTTTTGCAGTTTTGTTCTGACCGTGTCTGACCCTAACCCTAACCCTAAACACGGACAAACAGAAATTCAGTTCACCTTAGATCTACCCATCTTTTGAATCCTCATAGTCAAGTATTCACCCCTAACAGCAGACCCCTTGGCGTGAGAGTGAATGTCTGCTGGCTCACATACTCACACTCTGATGAGAACTAAGAAGTGAGGAGACCAGATGACTCAGATCAAATCCACCTGTCCAGCAGCTTTAGCCATTACAGTATTGATCTCTTCAAGCCCTTACCCACCGATTCAAGAGTCTGCTTTCCAGAGGAGACGTTCTTTGTTTTGAGAGAGACTTTAATATCCCTCAGGGTAAGTGAATCACAAGGCAATCTATGAACCAGTCTGAACTGAAGGGATCCTGATGTATACATTACCATCTGTGTTGTTTCTCTGAATATTGGTTATTCAGTTTCAAAACAAGGGTCAATACTATATTATGTATATAAATGTGAAACAGCAAGGGACCTAATGTAGAGTCCTTGTGGACATCTTCCGCAGTGTTCACGACAATACTGATTTAAACATGAAAAAGACATACACCTGCATCAGTTTCGAGATTTCATTTCACACTTTATTGACTTGACTTTTCTGAGCAACAGTAATAATAGTACCATATACCAGAGATATTTATGAAAATATTGCTGTAGGTATATATTCAAGTAGCCATGTGGAAAAGAGAGCATTAATAGGTTTTAGATTACAGGTTTAGTATCAGGGAGTGATCCCTGATGCATCTTTAATATATATATACTATATAAATACTCTGCATATTGCCGTAAAAACATGACAGTTTTAGTATTTGGTGTAGGTGTAAGTGTTCCTAAAAGTAAAAAATATTTTCAGCATTGTATGATTCCTGTTGTGTATGAATCCATCAATTATACTCAGTGTGAAAAGATGGATCTCAAAATCATTGTAAAGAGTTTGAATGTGCAGAATACAGGTGCATCTCAATAAATTAGAATGTCGTGGAAAAGTTAATTTATTTCAGTAATTCAACTCAAATTGTGAAACTCGTGTATTAAATAAATTCAGTGCACACAGACTGAAGTAGTTTAAGTCTTTGGTTCTTTTAATTGTGATGATTTTGGCTCACATTTAACAAAAACCCACCAACTCACTATCTCAACAAATTAGAATACTCCATAAGACCAATAAAAAAAAATTTTTTAGTGAATTGTTGGCCTTCTGGAAAGGATGTTCATTTACTGTACATGTACTCAATACATGGTAGGGGCTCCTTTTGCTTTAATTACCGCCTCAATTCGGCGTGGCATGGAGGTGATCAGTTTGTGGCACTGCTGAGGTGGTATGGAAGCCCAGGTTTCTTTGACAGTGGCCTTCAGCTCATCTGCATATTTTGGTCTCTTGTTTCTCATTTTCCTCTTGACAATACAAGATTCTC
>NW_015663484.1:253331-254073 GCF_001515625.1 Sinocyclocheilus rhinocerous
TGCAGGACCCACTGAGACACATTTGGCAGTAGTTTCCACGCTGCCAAAAAGTCTACTAAGGGAATCAGTCTCTCGAGACTGACCTCTGGTGTAATGAGAGCAGCTAGCTCGGTGCCCTGTAACGGCGGACCGGCAGGAGACAACCGAATCAGCTGCTCTAGAGACCTCCGCAGAGGTGGCGAGCCTCTTAGCACCGCTACGTTCCCGGGCGGTGACTGAGAGTGGCGCTCGCGGGAGACCGCTGCGCCCTGTAACTCCGGCAGGGTTAGCAGACCGATCTCCTGAGGGCACTGAGGCGAGACGGACACCGTGTAATGCGGTGAAACCCGCTCCACCCCAGAGGGGCCTGCCCTCATGAGCCCTGGGCCAGTGGCGTCAGGACTTCTTGGCCGAGGACCTCTTAGACTTAAGTACGGTCCGCATATCCGGCTTAGACTTCGAGGCCCCTGACCCAGAGCGTTGCTTAAACTTGCGGTCCCGACGCGGAGGAGCACGTGAGGCAACGCTCTGTTTTTGTGCCTCCCTGTATGAGGAGCTGGTACTCGGAGGGGGCTGCTCCCGCCCAGCAACCTCCAGAGCTAGAGAGCGGCGAGGGAGGAACCACTGGAACACCGCTGCCTGTTTACGAGCCTCCTGGTACCTATCGACGACGGAATTTACGGCGTCGCCGAACAGGCCAGAAGGCGCAAGCGGGGCATCCATGAGGCAGACCTTATCTCTCTCTTTCATGTCTGATAAGGTC
>NW_015663485.1:0-1351 GCF_001515625.1 Sinocyclocheilus rhinocerous
AGAAGCGCTTCCAATCATTGTGTTCTTGTTAGCAATGGTTACCTCGTAAACACGTGCAGCCGTCATCTCTTTGCATCAAAATGTCCTCACATGCAAGGAAATTGCTACAAAGAATATTGCACCTGAAAGAACCATTTACCAGATCATCAAGAACTTCAAGGAGAGAGGTCAGACTGCAGTGAAGAAGTCTTCAGGACGTCCCAGATTGTCCAGCAAGTGCCAGGACCGTCTCCTCCTGAGGAGTCAGCTACGGAATCGTGTCACCAGCAGTGCAGAGCTTGCTCAGGAATGGCAGCAGGTTGGTGTGAGAGCATCTGCACGCACAGTGAGGCCAAGACTTTTGGACAACGGCCTGGTGTCAAGAAGGGCAGCAAAGAAGCCACTTCTCTCCAAGAAAAACGTCAAGGACAGACTGAATTCTGCAGGAAGAACAAGGATTGGACGGCAGAAGACTGGTGCAAAGTTATTTTCTCTGAAGCTCCCTTCTGCCTGTTTGGCACATCTGGAAAATCGATTGTTCGGAGAAGAAAAGGTGAACACTACCATGAGTCCTGTGTTGTGCCAACAGTGAAGCATCCTGAGACCATCCATGTGTGGGTTTGCTTTTCAACCAAGGGAGTGGGGTCTCTCATAATTCTGCCCAAAAACACTGCCATGAATAAAGAATGGTATCAAAACGTCCTGCAAGAGTGACTTCTTCCAACAATCCATGAGCAATTTGGTGATCCGTGCATTTTCCAGTATGATGGAGCACCATGTCACAAAGCAAAAGTGATAAAGAAGTGGTTCGAAGATCATTACATTGCAATTTTGGATCCATGGCCAGGCAACTCCCCGGATCTCAATCCCATAGAGAACCTGTGGTCAGTCTTCAAAAGGCGAGTGGACAAGCAGAAGCCCACAAATTGTGATCAAGTCCGAGAACTAATAAGGCAAGAAGGATCGCCATCAGTCAGGATTTGGCCCAGAAGCGAGGCTAATATCCAGCATGCCAGAGCGAATTGCAGAGGTTATGAAGAACAAGGGTCAACACTGTAAATATTATTTTTGTATTTTGTTTTTCAAAGAACTTAAATATATAAATGTACACTGTCATTTTTGTTCAAAATTAACAAAATTTAAATAAGTGGATATATTATAAATTCATCTTTCAATCTGTGTTTGTGTCTTTGCCTGAATAAGTGTTAAATAAGTGTTTATATTTCAGACCTGTCAGGAAAGATTTCATGAAATTTGTCTCTGCCAAAACTTTTGGCCATGATTATATATATATATATATATATATATAGGCTATCACATTACTTCTTCCGCTAAAGCTGGGGAACAATAGTCTGTATAAGGGGGGGAAGAA
>NW_015663486.1:0-806 GCF_001515625.1 Sinocyclocheilus rhinocerous
CTTTTCAAAACGATGAGCTTTGTAAAAATCTACGCGTTTCAGAAAAGGGGGGCTTAAAGGAAAAACAATAATGTACAGTATGTGGAAAATAATGTGTTTTTTGTACCTTAAACCGCATAAACACATTTCATTACACCAAATACACAAAATAATGTTCTTTTTAGCAACGTCATATGACCCCTTTAATAATATAAATCAAAGTCATTGTATAATTTGTATAATTGATAAAAAGTGCCTTGACTTCATGTTGTTGATGAAAATACAAAAAAAAAACAATAGAAAACAACTTTCCAGCAAGAGGTGATTAAAAAAGTAATTCCCACTTGGGTATATACACATCATTGATGATACGTTGTTTAATGTTTGTGTGAAAGGTTTTTTATTATATAAAAAAATATTGAATTAAATTATCTGTTAGTTTTAGTCTAATCAGTGGTGTGTGTCAGCGTTATTCTCATTAACTTAAAATAAAAACCATTTGAAAAAAAAAAAGCATTAACTGATGTGAAATAAAATATTAACATTAATATATTTATATTTTTTATTATTGTTATACATATATTTAATTTCAGCTAGTTGCCAACGGCAACATTTCTTATTTAAAAAAAAAAAAAAGACAAACCACAAAAAATTAATACAACTTTAATTAAAATTAAAATGAAAACAGAAAATGTAAAAATAAAATCTAATGAAAATTTTATTAAAAATATTAACAAAAATAATATAGATCAATAGTATAATGGTACAATGGTAAAATAGTATATCAATGATAAAAGTAATAAAAATATTTTATTAATAATATTATA
>NW_015663487.1:0-512 GCF_001515625.1 Sinocyclocheilus rhinocerous
AATTCTCACCTATACCAACTAAGTCATTACATCACAGGAGTAATCCTGTATGGTACTAGGGAGCAGCTGGCCCGACAACGTTTACGAAAAGTAAGTAATTCCAGAATTGTTTTTGAGTCTTTACATCTACACAAATATAACTGCTTGAATTTCTGTCCTTTTATGATACAGGTAGACTTTGAGAAGTACGATGGGGTGATTTCCTTCGTAAATATAAACAATTGTCACTGGAAGTTAGTGGTAAGTTGTCAAACCGTTACAAACTAGTAACATTATACTGGACATTTGTTTTATTATGATGATTCTTCTTTTTCTTTTTCTTCTTCTTCTTCTTCTTCTTATTATTATTATTATTATTATTATTATTATTATTATTATTATTATTATTATTATTATTATTATTATTATTATTATTATTATCTGAAACGATCTTTGTGCTTGACCCTCAACGAGGTGCCGTTGAAACAGAGGAAGCCTCACAGGCATGTCACAGATTCAGGTACATTATGCTC
>NW_015663488.1:0-273 GCF_001515625.1 Sinocyclocheilus rhinocerous
GTCTGTCTGTCTGTCTGTCTATCTGTCGATCTATCTATCTATCTAACTATCTATCTATCTATCTATCTGGATATCTGTCTGTCGATCTGTCGATCTGTCGATCTATCTATCTGTCTATCTATCTATCTATCTATCTATCTATCTGTCGATCTGTCTGTCTATCTGTCTATCTGTCGGTCTATCTGTCTGTCTGTCGATCTGTCTATCTGTCTATCTATCTATCTATCTATCTATCTAACTGGATATCTTTCTGTCTATCTGTCGATCTGTCTG
>NW_015663488.1:369-1718 GCF_001515625.1 Sinocyclocheilus rhinocerous
TCTATCTGTCTATCTATCTATCTATCTATCTATCTATCTGGATATGCCAACATTTCAGATATTTTGCCATGCTTGCCCTTAAGATCCAGCAGAGCCTCTAATCTGAGTGAAGCTATATCGCCTTTTTATACAAAACCACGTGTCCTTTCGTTAGGAAATTAAAATACTACGAAACACAAAACTGGAACATTGTTTCTAGAGAAGTTGCTGGTTACCAGAACAATCGTGTAGTGATTATTTTCACCAACAGACGGCGCTGCAGCTTCCCTGATTAATTGATCGGGCGCAGCTGCTTAAGCTAAGAAGAACTGAATCTGGAAGAGAGGGTGAACTATAATTGTCATCATCACTCATCAGTTATCAAGAGAGACACCGCTATTGGTCGCAATGTAAGTCACATACTAACTATTCATGTTAAATGGTCGCAATGTCACATACTAACTATTCATGTTAAATTAAGTAATGCTGTGTGTGCTACAGGACTAGGATGCTGCAATGTACACCCCGAGATTTTAATTATGTTAGACATTGGAGTAGGAAATGTGGTGAGCTTATGTTAATGTATGATTTCAACTGTATCTTTTCTTTGTTAATTTTAGATTATTCTGGACTAAGGTATATTTCACCCACATGTCAGAGAAGGACTTTGAGCTCTAAAGGTCATGCATCTCAAAGAACATTTGCATGTTGCAAGACGAGAGCCCTGGATCTTCTGGATATTTCTTCCGGTGAGAAATTCCTGCATATCAGCTCTGTATTTTCATGCCAAATTATAATATTTGACATTATGTGCTGACAAGCACATCGACAAACACTTAAAGAGATAGTTCACCCAAAAATGAAACTTTTGTTGTTATTGACTCACCCTCATGTTGTTCCAAACCTCTATGAGTTTCTTTCTTCTGCTGAACACAAAAGATGTTTTACTTTCATAGTATATATATATTAAAAAATACTGTGGAAGTCAATGGCTACCAGCGACTGTCACCAACATTCTTCAGAATATCTTCTTTTGTGTTCAACAGAAGAAAGAAACTCATAAATAATAAATGATATAGAGGCAATACAGCATAAAAGACAGACTATGCTATGCATGTGATAAAACTTATCTTTTCCATGTTTGCCATTACAGCAATACGTAACGAGCAACAGCGGATTCTATTTTAGAAACAGTTTCTATTTCTGCAATGTCGTGCGAAGTGTACGACAAAGATTGTTTCAGTCACTTAGTATGTATTTTACTAATTTTAAAACAGTTTAATATTTATGAATTATACACTTATCCATTCAGTCGCGAGTGCAGCGCGCTTACAGAGAGGCTCCGCCCACACGCTGTTCTGATTGGCTGT
>NW_015663489.1:0-1136 GCF_001515625.1 Sinocyclocheilus rhinocerous
TTTTACTGTATTTTTGATCAAATAAATGCAGCCTTGGTGAGAATATGAGAAATCTTAACAAACTTTGATTTCTATCTATGCTAAAAGTTGTCAGCTTTTGGTATGACCTCTCAGCTAACAGACACTGACTATCATTTACTCGCTCAAAGAAACGGAAAAGCAAATGAACCTCTTGGGGAAAAAACGCACAAATATATGCAAATTTATTGGTCAAATATGTTCCCTGACGCATCAACGGCACTAATCATTAACTGATGCTCCAGATGGCGACCTGTTAACACAGCAGGCCCTTTCAGGCCCAAACACATTTCACACGTGAACACATCAAGCAGCTCCGCTTTGACCGGTGCGCCATGTAATACCTATGTCATACCTTTGTCATTATACAAATTTATGTCCTCATTTGTCACAAAAACGCGCACACACATACACACACACACACACACACACACATACACACACACACGCGTGAACATCAGGTCAGTGTATTCACCCGAGAGTCTGACAATAAAAGAAGATAACGGTTGAGGAGGATCAAGAGGAGGGAGTCGCTAGTGTGATTACAGCTGACATCGTCTCAGGAGGCTGGTCGCCATGGTAATCTGCCGTAGCCGGATGCTCCTTGATTGGCTGGCAGACCCCGTCTCCCAGCAGCCCCTGCTCCTCCATTAGTATTCAGGGAATTTCTCCTCATATGCTTCTTATCGGCCTGTTTTGTTCTCTCTCTCTCTCTCTTTCTCTCTCTCTCTCACACACACACACACACACACACACACACACACACACACACACCTATCTCTCTTCTCAACTTGCAGTTCGCTCTGTAATTGTCACACTGACTGCTGAATCTTTCACACAGACACAAATCAACTCCAGAAGCATTTTCTGTCCTCACAAAAACTGAAAATGAAGTTTCACACAGTCTCAACCAATCAAAACATCCCAGATGTTAATCGCGATTAATCACATCCAAAATAAAAGTTTTTGTTTATATAATATATGTGTGTGTACTATATATATTTATTCTGTATATATAAAGACACACACATACAGTATATATTTTGAAAATATTTACATGTATTTACATGTATGTATTTATATTCATATAATTTATATGATATATAAATATATTTAAA
>NW_015663489.1:1235-1352 GCF_001515625.1 Sinocyclocheilus rhinocerous
TTTCTTAAATATATACATGCATGTGTGTGTATTTATATATACACAGTACATATACATATATTATGTACACATAAACTTTTATTTTGGATGCGATTAATTGCGATTAATCGTTGCCCA
>NW_015663490.1:0-2338 GCF_001515625.1 Sinocyclocheilus rhinocerous
TGGCCCCCTGGGAGTCGTGTTGATTGACGTCGGCTCCGTCCTGAAGAAGGTTCTGAATATCTCCCAGCATCCTCCTCTCCACCGCTGCCCTCGTCTCATTGATCATCTCCTGCGTGATGCCTGTCATACACACAATGATTGGTCAATACAGCTGTCAATCAAACAGAGAGTGGGGCGAGCTGATCTGAGTCAGACTGTGATTGGCTGAAGCCGTGAGGCACAGATAATAAACACAAATCATCAAACACTGGGAAATAAATGATTGCAATGAAGCTGAAAAATCCAGTGTTGGGGGTAACACATTACAAGTAATGCAAGTTATCTAATCACATTACTTTTATTAGTAAACTAGTAAAGCAATGCATTACTTTTAACATTATTTTACAAGAAAATATCCGAGTTATTTTTTTAAATAAGTTACGCACGTTACTTTGCTTTCCCATTTATTTTCTGACATTTCTCCTGTCCTCGTGTTGAGAGAAATCGGGAGTAAGTGCAGAACTAAGTGCAGTAACACAATAATGTAATGCATTACTTTAAAAGTAACTTTCCCCAACACTGAATAAATCTTCATCTTTCAGTAAACTACATTTGTTCAGTGACTCAGAACTCACTGTTAGACTGACTGCTGGCTGATGAATTTTAATGTTGTTTCTATTTTGTTCAGTGTTTATGTCATAATCGCAGTAAGAATCAGAATGGAAAAATCTAATCTTTCCAAATCTCATCTCGTCGTTCAGTGACGAGAACTGCTACTTGAATGCTAAAATCTGCACTATGAAGCACACCGTTCTCGCCCTAATTCTGATTCCTAATCTTCTAAAACAAACTCGTATAATAAAGCAAATGTCTGATGACATCAGCACAGTCGTCCTCAGTGATTGGAGGATCTGAGGTTCACCTCGGTTGGCCATGGCGGTCTCGATGATGTCGAGCGTGGGGTCGTCCTCACAGAGGTCATAGGGCATGTTACCATCTGAGTTCACTGCTAAGAGATCAGCACCGCTGTGGAGAGACCAGATCATGCTGAGAGAAGACTTCCTGAGATAAAAATATATACACTAATATATACACTACCGTTCAAAGGTTGTTGTTTTTTTTAAAGAAATTAATACTTTTATTCAAGGATGCATTAAAGTGACAGTTAAGACATTTATAATGTTACAAAAGATCCTATTTCAAATAAATGCTGTTCTTTTGAACTTTCTGTTGTGAATCCTGAAAAATAAAATGTATCACCATTTCCACAAAAATATGAAGCACAGACTCACACACACACACTTTCATATACACAGACTCACACACAGACTCACACACAAAGACTCTCACACAGATTCTCTCATACAGACACAGACTCACACACACACACTCACACACACAGACTCACACACACACACACACACACACACACACACACACACACACACACACAAACAGACTCACACACAGACTCACACACACACAGACTCACACACAGACTCTTATATACAGACACAGACTCACACACAAACACACACACACACAGACTCACACACGCAGACTCTCTCACACACACAGACTCACACATACAGACACAGACTCACACACAGACTCACAAACAGACACAGACTCACACACACAGACTCTCACATACAGACACAGACTCACACATAAACAGACAAACACACACACACAGACTCATACACAGACTCTTGCATACAGACAGACTCACACACAGACTCTTATATACAGACACAGACTCACACACAAACACACACACAGACTCACACACGCAGACTCTCTCACACACACAGACTCACACATACAGACACAGACTCACACACAGACTCACAAACAGACACAGACTCACACACACAGACTCTCACATACAGACACAGACTCACACATAAACAGACAAACACACACACACACACAGACTCATACACAGACTCTTGCATACAGACAGACTCACACACAGACTCTTACATACAGACACAGACTCACACACAGACTCACAAACAGACACAGACTCACACACACAAACTCACACACACAGACTCTCACATAAAGACACACACTCACACAAACAGACTCTCACAGACACAGACTCACACATGCAGACTCTCTCACACACACAGATTCACACACACACACAGACTCGCACACACACACACACAGACTCTCACATACAGACACACACTCACACACACAGACTCACACACGCAGACTCTCTCACACACACACAGACTCGCACCCATACACACACACAGACTCTTACATACAGACACACACTAGGGCTGCACGATAAATATCACACGATATTTAATGCGCATCTTGTCAGTAAAGCCGGTTCTGTAAT
>NW_015663491.1:0-62500 GCF_001515625.1 Sinocyclocheilus rhinocerous
TAATATATAGGCCTATATTTATTTATTTTTAATTAAGAAATTAACAGCTTGAAACAGTAATTTAACAGACCATATAAGAGACAGATGAAGTATACATTTATTTAAAATATTACTAATAAAATCAGATTTTCATCTGCCTAAATGTGAAGCACATACACACAACAGACCTGGTATCAAATTGTACAGTTAACAGCGTCCTCTAGTGGCGTATTTGAGAGAGTGCCATACCTTTACTGAAAAAGCTGTGTATTTGGTATATAGCTTTTGTTTGCAGTTTTCTTAAATGGCATAATAAGTAACATATTCAACCATTTTAAATATCTATACCAGGGCTGTAACCACAATAGACATTGAGGAGAACAGGCCCCACCAAAAATTACTAATGGACACATTTCTCTCCTACTATTTGATATTGTTGATGCATCTCTGTATTTTTTTAGCCTGGTCTGCCTCAGCGTTCCAATAACGCTCGTCAATGTCAAAATGACTGAGATGACGAATCAGATCAAAGAAATTCCCGCGCAACTCTTCGGTGAAAGAATGCGAGGTAAAATGTAAGCAGCTTAATATAATATTTCATAACGGTTTTACTATAGAATTTCAAGTGTTAAACGATCAACAACAATATTCAGTGATGCAAACTACCCAGGTTTTTGAGTTGAAAAGTATCATTTAATTATTAATTTTATGTGTATGAATATGACTGGCAAGGAACATTTTGCGTTTTCGACATATCAGGCATACGAATAAGAATGATTGTGTGCAAATTTTAAAACAAAAATATAATTTCTTTAAAAAATGGCACCCCCACCTATGTTAAAGACGTGGTTAAGACCTTGATCTATACCATATGTGACCCTGGACCACAAAAACCAGTCATTTTTAAGGGGTTTGTTTAGAGAATACTACCTACCTAAAGCATAATAACAAGGGTCACTGTATTAGACCAGGTTGTTTTTTGTCAAATCTGGCAACCCTTCACAGTGAACGTGTTTGTGCAAGTGGAAAGACAGCAGCACATGTATAAAGAGCAGCTATTGTTAATGCTGATTGAATTATTTAATAAAACATCTTTGGAAACCACTGCATTAGTGTATACATGAGCTCCAAACTAGCCTTTTGATTTCATGGGGTCTGTAATGATGTGTCAGAGGTAGGAAAGTTAGAACAAATAAAAGAAATGAGAACATTTTAAAACAAGTAGCTTACAGTAGATTCTTTCTTGCTTTTCTTGTCTGACATTGATAGAGAAAAAAAAAGAAAATGAGTATGCTGAAAACAGCTTCGCCGAGTGATCTGACAAGCAGAGACACAACGCAACATCATTTCAACTCCTCCAAAAATACTTGTATATAATTTATGAAGATGTAGACAATAAAAATAGAATCAAAGCTACATTTGCCATGTATGCGCTCAGGTAGATATGACTGTGAGAGGGTGTTTGTGGGATGTGCTAAAGCTGGGATGGTGAGTGTGAGATGAGCGATAGGGTTTGGGGGAAAGTGGGACTGCATTTCTGTGGTGAAACCGGTCTAAGTGGCCTGGTCTAATGCTCTTAGGAGGTCACTGCCCTGCAGCAAATGAAGATTGCCTTGCAACGGGACGTTGACCTCGCAGTCGTAACGCGTCAGTTCAGGCAGAGAGTAGGTCTCGAAGGAGGGCCCGATAAGACGGCTCACGACTCCTGCAAACACAAACGGTTCTGAGAATCAGCATCCACAGTGCATGACGTACGTAAGTGTGTCTGTGTCGGTTCAGAGCTCACCATCCATTTTGGAGGAAGGCTGCATGTTGAACTCTCTGTAGTTACAGCACTGTTCTTGATAGCGTTTTGTCGCCTGTCTGGCCTGATTCCCCGAATACTGGGTCTTCCTGTGCTGCTGGTCCATGCCTCCATTATGGGCCATGTCTTTGTCTAGATAGAAATACATTTGTGACCCTGGACCACAAAACCATAAGGTCATAAGGTCATAAGTCATAAGGGTCAATTTTTCGACATTGAGATTTATACATCATCTGAAAGCTGAATAAATAAGCTTTCCATTGATGTATGGTTTGTTCGATACAACTATTTGAAAATCTGGAATCTTGAGGGTGCAAAAAAATCAAAATATTGAGAAAATCGCCTTTAAAGTTGTCCAAATGAAGTTTTTAGCAATGCGTATTACTAATCAAAAATTACGTTTTGATATATTTACGGTAGGACATTTATAAAATATCTTCATGGAACAGGATCTTTACTTAATATCCTAATGATTTTTGGCATAAAAGAAAAATCAATCATTTTGACCCATACAATGTATTGTTGGCTATTGCTCCAAATATACCTGTGCTACTTATGACTGGTTTTGTGGTCCGGATTCACATATATGTTAAAGTGCTGACAAAACAAACAAAAAAAAATTAAGAATAACTTTCATAGTAGATTGTTTTTCTACAAACATATAGTCAAATCCATTAATTCCATTAATCCATTTATCTAAACCATTAATTTAATTTTCTATATACTGTGCCTATTAGTAATATCCAATAATAAAATGATCAGTTTACAACTACAGTTAACTATTTGAGTGCAGTTACGTGTCAAAAACATGATAGGTGAAGTTCTGCTGCTGTGGTTTGCAACGGAAGTTGTAGTTGCCGATTTTCCTTTTATGATACACCAATCCTGCAATGGCAGCCAGGGAAAACAGAAACACACCAACACCAAGCAGAATAAATCCAACAGACTGCAGAGTATTTGATGTATCTGTTTGGACTGACGTTTTAAGAAAAAGAAAGAGAAAGAAAGATTTTGTCAGTTGATATTATGTCCTAATATACAGGGTATAGTTATTATATGAGCATTCTTTGCATTAAATAAGAAGTATTTACTTGGACGTATTCTCTTTATGGGTCCAACGGAAGCCTTTGTCACTCCAACTACGTTAGACGACCTGTATGTCTTCGTACAAACCTAATGATTTGCAAAAAGATTATATATATGAAATATTCTTGCATTTCTGTTCACATGCTGTCCATTTAATCTATGCGGAAAAGTAAGAAAAAAAAAACAACACAATATATTTAAAAGAAATAAAAATACATAATTTGTAAAAGCTATAACACCACAACTACTTAAATATATATACATAAACTCACAGGTCTGCAGGCGCCGTCCTGAATTTCAACACAGATCTGGATCTGGCAGTGCAGGTAGATGACATAGAGATTTACAACTTTGAATATCCGCACTGATAGCAAAGCCACAGTGTCGTTTCCGTTCTGAAGAATAGTTGTGTATGGGTTTGTCACCAGACACCTGAGGAACAGCGAGAGATATGTGAACACATTACACAGCAGGTATCCAATACAGCACAGTCAAATAGGTACACCTGTGAAAAATCTACTTTTAAAGGGATAGTTCACCCAAAAATCTAAATTCTGTCATTAATTACTCACCCTCATGTCGTTTCAAACCCGTAAGACCTTCGTTCATCTTCGGAACACAAATTAAGATATTTTTGATGGAATCTGAGAGCTGTCTGACCCTGCATAGACAGCAATACAACTGAAATGTTCCCAAGTCCAGAGACGTAGCAAGGAGATCGGTAAAATAATCCATGTGACATCAGGGGTTCAACCGTAATTTTATGAAGCTACGAGAATACTTTTTGTGCGCAAAAGAAAAAAAAAACAACTTTATTCAACAATTCGTCTCCTCCGCATCACCATGTAGCGCCATTTTGGAGAATATCAGCCGGACGTAAACAGTGTATGCTGTTCTGTGTGTCACGCCGGATCTGTTTCCTACGTTGTTGTGATTTGATTTGAACGCAAACAACGTATCCGTGTGACGCAGCTGACACAGAACAGCATACGCTGCTTACGTCCAGCAGATACTCTCCAAAATGGCGCTACAGAGCAGACGAATTGTTGAATAAAGTCGTTATTTTTTTTCTTTTGCGCACAAAAAGTATTCTTGTAGCTTCGTATAATTACGGATGAACCCCTGATGTCACATGGATTATTTTACCGATCTCCTTGCTACGTTTCTGGACTTGGGAACATTTCAGTTGCGTTGCTGTCTATGCAGGGTCAGACAGCTCTCAGATTCCATCAAAAATATCTTAATTTGTGTTCCGAAGATGAACGAAGGTCTTACGTGTTTGAAACGACATGAGGGTGAGTAATTAATGACAGAATTTTAATTTTGGGGTGAACTAACCCTTTAAAAGCTCTAGTCAAATGAAAATAGCCAATGCAAAAATGATATTCCCAGACTGAAAGACATTATTCAGCTGCACCCACCCACTATCCCGAAACAGGTAGTAGGGAGACTCTGATGAGTCGCTGCTGGAAGTGGCCCAGCACTTGTCGATGACAACTTTGATTTGAGAGATAGTAGTGTTGACCCCAACCTCTACAATGATTTCATCATCAGGGGAGAGGGTGAAATTTTCAGGTAAAGGAATCGTCCCGTTCAGCAGCCGCACAGTAACCTGGAAACTACCCGATCCTGCCACTGGGTCATTGATCATATCAAAATACCTTCAAAAGACAGGGTTTGTTAGTTGTAATCAAAGTGACAAAATCACCCTGAAATCAAAAGAAAGAATTAGAAAATGATATTTCACTTAAAGGAAATAAAGCCCATTTTTGGGGGTTTTACATTTTTATAAAATCTCATGTTCATTACCGCAATATGAAAACAAGATGCTACAGTACATTATTTAATTGTATTCATTTTAATATTTTAAACATAATATTTTTTAATGATTTAAATGAGTGTAAATAAATGTAAATAAAAATACTTTATTATAACAATTATATCCTAATAATTCATCATATAAAATGCTAATGATTTTATATATATATATATAATTATTATTTGTATTATTCATTTTTATATTTTAAAGGTTTACATTTATTATTTATTTATTGTTTTTATTTTATTATTTCATTTAAGCTAATTTTTAAAAAGAAAGAAAATGCTGACACTTGTATTCTAATAAAAATAACAATTGAAGACAATGGCAATAACTCTCAAACTAAACTAAAAAAAAAAAAAAAAATCAAACAATTTTGATAGTAAGAATTGGGTGGGAAATTGTCATGAAAATAATGTTACAATGTAAAAAACTTAATGGTCTTTATTTTCTTATATATGCAATATATAATTTCTTCCTTTTTCTTTTAATTTTGGTGAAAAATGTGAGATTCATCCACTGAAAGCAAAAGTAAATAACTGGAGTTTCCACTCCTAATTTAAATAATCTGGTCTCAGTTTGATATCTGAGTTTAGGAAAAATGTGTTTGTTGTTTAATGCACGCTGACATAATTAACACCTTAAATTGAGTCTAGATGTCCTTGACGTGACAAGAGATGGCGTATTGAATAGGAAACCAAGAGAAAAACAAGTTCCATGGAGACAGTTGCTATGGAAGCACAGTACCCTGAGGGGGCGTATCCCGTGGAGATGAGGATGCCTCTGGGGAAAGAGCAAATGACAGGAACTTCCAGACGCACAGAAGAAACATTGCTCACGCTGTTATATAGAGTCACGTTAGCTAAATTATGGGTGCCGTTCTAAAAGACAAAAAACATTGGTTATGTTATCATACAACACACTACATAGACATAATTTACAGAGTTGAATGATACTGGAGGACTTACGTGCGCTAGTTTAGTACCACACTTCGCCCAAGATGTAGTGAGCCACACATGGGATGCATTTCCCCCGCTGAGACCACATTCTGGTTTACCGAGGTACAGGGAACTCTCTTGGATGTAATGGTTGTGCAAGACGTCTCGCTTTATAACGACTGTTACATACCCCGGGATGCACTCAACAGCTACATAGGAGATCAAATGTGGTGGATTGTTTGATGTCCGATAAGCGGAAGATGTAGTTCTGACAGAGTTCTGTGTCGTAGGTGCAAGTGTTGTTGTAGGAATGTTGGTCGTCACTGTTGTTGGTCTGTTAGTAGCTGTGGAAGTTGAAGACGTTGTTGTGTTGTGCTGAACATGAGTTGTGCTCACTGTACTGCTCATAGTTGTGTTCCCAAACATGGTGGTGGAAGATGTTGTAGTGCCCGTGGAATCTGAAGGTTCTCCAGGGTAGTTTGTGGTGGGATGAACGATCACTGTTGTAGGTGAAGCTGTGGCCATGAACAGGAAAAAAAAACAGATGAGAATATTATAACAGGTATATCCAAGTGAATATTATCTGTTATATTCAAGTATATCCAGCTTTTCAAATGAGGAAAAATGTAAGCCAGGACTTGATTTAGTCCATTGAAAATTTATTGGATTGTTGTCGTTTAACAATTGACCGTTCTCAAAGAGCTTGATGGACAGGTGATCTGACCAGTCATAACGCGGAATCCACCATCTTGCCTGGCAAATAGATCAGACAGGAGAGTAGATCAACTTCGGTGGACTTAAACTTGAAAAATGTAGTGTATTTATGTCTTTCCGTGGCTGAAATAAAATACCTGATGTTCATTTATGTTTATTTTGTGCTTAAAGTAAATATGAAATGGGATCAATTCACGTCAGGACACATTAAAGAGCCACAAAACGATATTTATTGTTTGAATTTCTTAAAAAATGACTAAATTTGAAAGCGGAGACCTTGTTTCATACCAGAAGTAACCTGCTCTGTCTTGTCTGTTGGCACGTTGTCAGTTTCCTCTTTGCTCACATGTATTTTTTACTGTGTGATAAAATGGTGTAATGTTAAATAAACCATTTTGTGGCTCTTTAATGTGTTGTGACAGATCACTGTATTTCCTCAGTTTATGTGTCACATTAACCAATCGTCTTTTCATATTTAGCCTACTTAAAGTACGAAATAAACATGAATAAACATCAGAAGGTATTTTATTTCAACCTCGGAAAGACGTCAATACACAGAATTATTCATATTTAAGTTTAAGTCCATCAAAGTCTGTCTGATTTGTTTGTTTGTTTTTTCGGACAAAATGGCGGATTCTGAGTTATGATTGGTCAGATCGCCTGTCAATCAAGCTCTAGATGTCATTGTAAGGGTGAGGGGACGTTAATGCTTTTGATTAAACATTATGAGGGCACATTCTTTTTTAACATAAAAATAAGAAATGTTTATTTTGATTTCATAGTAGCTTAATCATACTTAAACAATATACTTAAAGAAATACTTTATGTTAAAGTGTGAATTTTATATTCAGGTCTAAAATGGTTTCTTATGTCTAAGTTTAACGTTCAGAGACTTTAAGTAAGCCAGTGGAAGATTTCTTTCCCAAAAACTGTAACTGTGTCTCTGTGACACTATCAAAATATTGCTTTTGTTCGTTTGAGCATCTTGATCTGCCCAGCAACAGCAGGATTGTCTCAACCAATGGCATGAGTTTGGGGCGGGGCTATCTGTTTGTGGCAGAAATCTGTTTAAAAGTCATTACTTTTGAAATTTTGTTTGTTGCTGTCAGTGGCACAGAAATTACACATCTAGAAATTACTTTTAAAATAGACAAAGACATAAAGGTGAGTAAATGATGTCCAAACTGTGATTTGTAGTCACTATATCTTTAAAAAACAACTTATATGTATCTGTACGTTATCGACTCCTGTTTGTCTCTTAAAGATGTGTGACAGTCTAATGAAATCTCTACAGTAGCGTTCTCTACAGCGTGTACCTGCACAGCTGCGCCCTGGTCTACTGGGGTTCAAGTCTGTGTATCCAGACCAACAGCCACAGATGTATGAGCCAAAAGTGTTATTACAGTAAGCCCATGGAGAGCAGTCCGCCTCATCCAGAAAACACTCATCTGGATCTATAAACGACAAGAGACCAATCACATCTCAAGACAACATGTCACATCATGTTGAAACAGTTCCAACATCAAACTTCATATAACGTGTTGTCATTCATTAACTTCAATTCATTATCTCAAAATAAGGCCTGAAAGAGTAACCAGTACCTGCTATGTGTATACTGTCTACTACATATATGGAGCTGTTCTGAAGAGACCCCATCAGAGCACTGGACACGCTTAACATGTTCAAGTTGCTGCCGGGTTGAAATATGATGGAAAAGTTCACGATTACACTGCCGGATGAGAGGGACGTTATCTGGATGATGACCTGTCCAGAGATGACTAGTGCATGTATCTCTGGAGACAAGGACGAAAGAATCTGGAGACACATTTAAAGAGAATCAACACATTTCTGAGAGTGATCTTGTTTAAGATAAATCATAGATTATGAAATTAAAACTACATTTTTACATTTTATAAAGAAAATGTAAAGGCTTGCTTATGCAATACACTAGGGTGTTGGGAATGGTTTCTAGGGTGTTACTATGCATTTGCTAAGGCGTTTTAGTTGGTTGCTAGATGGCTGCTGATTGGTATAAGTCATGACCATCACCAAGTCTCTATAATATCAATGCAAAGTCTATGTCTATGGGCAGTAATTTGCTAGAAGATTGGAGAGTGTATGTTACATCATGCCTAAAGTATCTTCTTGATCTGGAGACACATTTAAAAGAGAATCAACACATTTCTGAGAGTGATCTTGTTTAAGATAAATCATAGATTATGAAATTAAAACTAAATTTTTACATTTTATAAAGAAAATGTAAAGGCTTGCTTATGCAATACACTAGGGTGTTGGGAATGGTTTCTAGGGTGTTACTATGCATTTGCTAAGGCGTTTTAGTTGGTTGCTAGATGGCTGCTGATTGGTATAAGTCATGACCATCACCAAGTCTCTATAATATCAATGCAAAGTCTATGTCTATGGGCAGTAATTTGCTAGAAGATTGGAGAGTGTATGTTACATCATGCCTAAAGTATCTTCTTGATACTGTCACGGGTTGCTACTGTGAGGAGCACGGAGTGAGGAACGAGGAGACCAGGAGTACAAAACAAAGAAGTTTAATTCTTTTTTTTTTTTTTTCAAGGAATCACACGTAGCACAAGGGGTTGACAAACACATCCAGAAAAGGGAGAATAGAACGGGCTAGAACTAAATAGGGCAGATAACGAGGGGCAGACAGGTGATGGGGATAACTAATAACAAGGAACAGGTGATACTAATAATGGGAAAAGGAACTGGAAGGACCAAATAAGGACAACAGGAACTAAACGGGAACATACACCTGACAGATACATTATTACTCATGTGCTTTGATTAATATTGAATCCATCAAACCTCATTTATGACACTGTCACAGAACTCCTTATATTCATCACTGGTTGGGTCTTTCAAGGCCTCTGTATAATTTATGTCTTTCAAGCGAGCTGTAGCTCCAAGAGACTGTCCATCTAAAAAAAAGCACAGTATTTGGTTAGCTAAATGTGAACACGCTGACACCGTAATATACTGAATAAACACCGGGAATCTATAGTCAGCAGTATTACTATAGACTGAATTTTTAGTAGAAATGCCTAAAATTAAACAATAATTATACGTTTAGTACTTAATACTAATTAACCTGCTGTTATACTTGCCTGTTCTCACTTTGATCTCTATGGGGTTTCCCTGTTTACCACAGGCAACTGGAGTGACACATACAGTATGAAGAACCACAGGACTCAGGTCTGTGAATGTCCAATTATAGCTTTTCACTTTCCAGTTTTGTATCTCATTGCTCCCGTTTAGCAGAACCAGGTGGAAGGTGACCCCAATCTGGATGTTGGTGGTCCATGCCACATGGAAGGATGATGCAGTGACATTATAAGAGAGGATGCTGATGATCTCAGGTGTGTAGTCTTAACATGGAAAGAAAAGAAAGAAGTTGGCGAGATATATCACAACACTATTTTCAATGCCAAACTAGATGCTACACATGCAGTGTAAAAACATGAGGGGTTCATAGAACAACAACAAAAATAAAATTAAATAAAAAAATAAAGACAAAAGCTTTCAAATTCATTTAAAGGGTTCACACTATTTTTGACCAATAAGTTATTAATCATTATGATTCAGACTGAAGCCATTTAAACAGAATAATTTACAGTAAGCTAATCTGTAAATCAGTTTGACTAATTCATAGCCAAGAACAAACTCCAAAGAATGATTGTCTCATAAATCAGACATCACTGTGCTTTGACTGAACTTTTAAGTCATTGAGACTTTGAATTAGTAAGTAAAGATACAAACTAAAAAGTAAAGAGACAAACCACATGTAGAAGATGTTTGGCTGAAGGAAGAGGTTTCAACAGTGGATGATGAGAAGGTACTCGTTTGTCCTCCATCAGTTTTATTATCTTAAAGGAAAGGAGAGGAAAGGACAGGAGCACCAACAAAGTTCAAAGTGATTCCTGATGAAAAAGTGCATAACTGATCATTTTGAATGGGGATAATCAGAAGTTATTCTAGTGTACCTGGTGGAGAGTGAGTAGTCCCGGATGGGGTGGTGGTGGTTGGTGGTGGTAGAGAGTGAGTAGTCCAGGATGGGGTGGTGGTGGTTGGTGGTGGAGGTTGTGTAGTGACACTGGGTGCTGATTAGAAACAGAACACTTGACTGGATCTTGGTCCTCTCAAAATGATGGGGTTTCATGTGGTTAAGAGAGCATTGTTATGTCATGATCATCCTTTCTTACCCATGCAAACTGTTCCTGGCTGTGAAGGATTGAGGTCAAGACACCCAGGACGGCAGGTGCATGTATAAGACTCTTCTGTATTCGTGCATTTTGCATGTCGAGAACAACTGTTCAACTGCGGAGCTGCACATTCATCCACATCTGTGTAGGAAATAATGATGTATGCATGAGGATGTGGATTTATCAAGATAATGGACGTGCTCAAATGACATTATTACATAAAAGTTAATTTTTTATAAAAAAAGACCTCTATAGATCAATGGCTCCCAATTAGTTTAGCTTCAGGATCCAAATTGTACATTAGACATCAAGTAATGTCAATGTAATGTCAAGAAATGTCAATAAAAATGTTCTTAAAATCGAATACTGAAATATATGACATTGGTCTTGGCAAACTGAATCATATGAAATGCTTTCGTTTCACAATTACAGAAATCAGACATACCTTGCACCACCAAATTAGTCACCTCCTCAATGATTCCCAGCAGATACAGTTTTGTAGAGATGTCTTCTAGTAAGATAACTTTAGAAGAACAAACCAGCAGTGAGGAAGAAGTTGTGAAGGGCCCTGCTGATTTTGACCAGACATGATGCACAGAAATTTGATCAATTCCCAGAGCGCCAGTTACCTACAGAAAGACCCAACAGTTACATCACTGCAGAACATACCCACTGCAGATATACAACATATATGGGCTGTGTTTCACTTAGTGAGCTAACTGGACAGCATATTTGGCATCTTAAAGTTTATAAAGCACATAATGTCATAGGTGAATGATAAACCGATGATTACAAACCACAGAGTGCAGCAGTCTGGTGTGGTTGAAGAGTCCTTTGTTCATGGTAACTAGCTCATAGGTTGTCTTAACTGTTATTGTCACATTGAAGCACCAGGTTCTGTTGACTTGAGGAAAAATTGGCTTTTTAAACTCATTGTATGTTATTTAACAATGTGCCTGCCTATGAGAATTCAGTATGGGTTTGTGTATACCTGATGGTACTGGGTCTGAGCACTGAGAGTTGGGGGAGGTGTTTTCGATCAGGCAGCATTTTTGCCACTGAGGACAATCAATGTCCCAGTTGCACACAGAGCCAGAGGAGTTTGAATTATTACACAGAGACCCTGTCGCTCTTGTTGGGGGACACAGTCCTGGCTTGGATGTGAATTCTGCACTTCTGTTCAAGGCTGAGATAATGACAATATCAATAAAAAAGATTAAAGTCTTAACAGTGGTCAACAATGATGTCAATTTTCATGTAGATTAAGACAATCTGCAGCATCCTACTTTCCAGGGACAATTCTATTTCATATGAATTTGTTTGAAAGTACTCACACAAGGCACAGTAACTCCCAACTTGTTCATAGCCATGGCAACATTTCATGACCTGTTTGGGCTTGTCATACACCTGTGTTCGGTATTCTGTCTTATAAACGGTGACATCACACATTGTCCATGGCAGCCAGCCACCACACGGTTTCCTCTGGGTGTACGAGGTTGGATAGGAGACCACAGAGGAGACCACCTCTGACACAGACTCAGTCATATTACACAGATGATAACCTGACAGAGTCCGGTCATATCCTGAAAATTTAAACAAATCAAAAATTGTCGGAAATAGACAAATTCAATCATCTTATAGTTTGCTCCACGACAAATGGTACCAAAATATACCATTCTAAAGTTCTAAAGTGTATGTTTTTTGAAGAACTCTCTTATGCTCACCAAGGCTGAATTTATTTGATCGAATAGTAAAAACAGTAATATGGTGCAAGTATTATTATTATTGCAATGCAATTACAACTGTTTTCTATTTGAATATATTTTAAAATGTACTTTATTCCTATGATGGCAAAGCTGAATTTTCAGCAACATTACTCCAGTCTTCAGTGTCACATGATCCTTCAGAAATCCTTCTAATATGCTGATTTGGTGCTCAAGAAGCATTTCATATTATTATCAATGTCGGAAACAGTTGTACTGCTTATTTATATATTTTTGGGAAACCATGATATGTTTTTAGTATTCCTTGAGTAATAAAAATGTATTTGAAACAGAAATCTTTTAAACCACCATAGATGTATTTTCTGTCATTTCATACTGTCATTTCTGATCAATTTAATGTATCCTTGCTGAAAAAATTATTTCTTAAAAACAAAAAAAAAACAAAAATCTCATTAACCCCCAAATTTTGAACAGTAGTGAATAAACTACACATATAAAATTATATAACATTTAAAAGAGATTTATATTTATAGACTTTTATATTAGATATTTATATTTATAGATTTATAACAGCACTGGAAAGAAAAATCACTAATGATCTCAGAGAAAGTAATGAGATTAAACTGAGTGGAAATAGAAATAGGTATTCAATTTTTTCTTCAGACTTCAAAAATCTCCTTAAGAGCTTCAAAGAAAAAACTATTGCTCAGGTTTGCCAAGATACCAAAGTATGAAATATCAATATGAACTTGAATTTCTCATCAAACTTCTAACAAGTTGTCCACATTCATTTGATATACTCTTCCTATATGTCTAATTTTAAATGGTAGGAAAACCATCTGAGATAAATTTGATACTTAAATCAAGCACAATTTGAAAACATAAGCAGATTTTTCCTACCTTCAAATAAAGTGTTGTGCCCCGTTCCAAGGCCAAGAAGAGATGTGATTAACCAGGTACCAACAACCCAATGCATTTTCATTTACCAAATACTTGCTTCTTTTTTTGAAAAATCATACTAAGCCATTGTGAATGGAACAAGTTACTCTATGAGCTCCACATACACTGTTGGAAGCAAACCCTTGCTGACACCTGCTCCTGTCCCACCTTTCTCTCCAGACGCCATCGACTCCCTTGAGTCTGTTTTATTTTATCTGCTCAGGTGCTACTAAACCAAAAGACTCCTGTAACAACAGTGGAAAATCAATGGCATTTTAAAAAGCATTTCACTTTCAGCTACTGTATGGTGTAATATGAGATTTTGACACTTTACCCTTTAGTCGGTGTTAGACTGGTAGAGGAAATAAAAGTTCATTTTGAGAGGGTTTTGAGAATAAAAATTACAGTAAAATGCTGCTGATTATAAAAAAGAATGATTAAATGTGTTTGAAAGTTGTGTCTTACCAGACATTTTAGTGACCCCATAAAGTTTTATTTCAGATAACGATGAGAAAAGTCCTTAATGATGTTTTTAAGTGTCACCATAGTACCCTTCAGACCCATTTGTAAACCTCTTAGCTCACAATAGGCAAAGTTTTTTGCTTCGAGACATTTTCTTTCTGGTGAAAATTGCACTGTGACTGAACCAGCTTAGTTGCACATAATGTTCAGTCTTTGAGAACATACTTCAAGCCATAAATACACAGATACACAGACACGCACCCATACGGACACCAGATTATCAGCACCCAGCCTGGCATTTGGTTAAATCTAGCAGCTAATTAATGTGGTGTGAAAAATAGCCTAATTAAAGAATGTCAGTGTTATGCGCTCACTGAGTGACTAATGTGTCCTCATGCAGAGAGCAGGGGAGCATAATGTACCGTGTGCTTGAGAAACCACTGAGAGGATCAGAGTTCAACCAGTTATTTGTCAAAGAATAGACTGAGGGAAAGAAAAAAGTGATAAAGAGGGTTTCCAAACATTTTTGAGTTTTCCAGTTGGATATTTAAATTACAGAGACTTCTGGGCAAATGTCCATTTGCATCTGTTTGAATTAAAGGGATAGTTCACCAAGAAATAAAAATATGCTGAAAATTTACTCAACCTCAAGCCATCCAGTTTGAGTTTTTTTCTTCATCTGAACAGATTTGGAGAAATTTAGGATTACGTCACTTGCTCATCAATGTATCCTCTGCAGTGAATGGGTGGCGTCAGAATGAGAGTCCAAACAGCTGATAAAAACAATAACTGAATAAATAACTTCATCAACTGAAGTCTTGTGAAGTGAAAAGCTGCATGTTTGTAATAAACTCATCATTAAGACATTTTTAACTTTAAAAGCCCACTGTCCATAATATTGCTTATTCCAGTGAAAAAGTCATCTTGTCTGAATCAGGAGAGAAATCGGCTTAGATCAAGCATCATTTACAAGCAAAAAAAGAGAGATTTTATCAGCTGTTTAGACTTTCATTCTGACGGCACCCATTCACTGCAGAGGATACATTGGTGAGCAAGTGATGTAATGCCAAATTTCTTCAAATCTGTTCGGATGAAGAAACAAAATCATCTTACATCTTGGATGGCCAGTACATTTTCAGCAGATTTTCCTTTTTGGTGAACTAATCCTGGGTGAACTAATCCTATCCATTAGTCGTGGCCTAATGGATAGAGAGTCAGACTTGTAACCCAAAGGTCATGGGTTCGAGTCTCAGGTCTGGCAGGAATTGTAGGTGGGTGGAGTGAATAACCAGCACTCTCTCCACCTTTAATACCACGACTGAGGTGAGACCCTTGAGCAGGTCACCAGAACCCCAACTACTCCCCGTGCGCCACTGCTCTGGGTGTGTGTGCACTTGGATGGGTTAAATGCAGAGCACAAATTCTGAGTATGAGACGCCACACTTCACTAATAGAACTAAACACTTTTGATTGAATGAATTCTGCATGGCATTACTAGAAATATATATATATTAAGATACCAAGATATTTGAACTACCTCTACTAATCACAATTAAAGTAAAAAATAAAAAATCCTGATAGCCCCAGGTTTTTTTCTTGACAATGGGAGCCCTGGATATAAGGCATGTCCAAAAAAAAAAAAGTGATAATGTTGAAACTTGCTTCGTGTAATTTCACTTTGATATGAGTTAACCTGGCTTTTATACAGGTAAACACAATATAGCTTTCCCTTAGGAAGATATAATGAGTACAAAGTCCCATGACTACCTGTGACAAACCTTATTAAGCATGTCACTTTAATTAGTTTCAGAGGGGAAAGAACCCAGATAATTAGCATGCATCATATACATAATTTAGCACAGAAATACATCATATACGCAAATTTAAGCATAATTAAAAAGAACTATGCAGTGTGATCATTTAGATATGCTGCAACTTAAAATTGCAAAATACAATTCTAAGTGCAGCAACAACTAACTATTTTGATAATGAATGAATATGGTTATCGTTTCCATTATTCAAATGAAAATAATGTTATACAATTCACCAATATTATGTATTTTAAAAATCACATTGTTAAAACACATTGTCTATACGCTGTGTGCAAAAAAAAATACATTTTTTTTTGTAAACCTATTATTAAATACAGTGGATTAAATAATAAATACTTCCAGGGGGAAAATAACATTGTCTTTAGAAGTACTGATTGTATACTTAATGACAAAAAGCTTCCTATCTCTTTAACAAGTGTGTGCATACGTGCGAACTCATCTCCACTGTTTATCAGTCCGTCATCCTCCACTCATTTCCTCCGTGAACGCCCACAGCTTATACAGCAGCCAATCAGAGAGCAGCACACGTGACGAGCGTTCTTAGCGATGACCTCATCCCTAGAGTGGGATGACGTCAAATACAAGATGGATGGAATCACGACTGCTTCATGCTCAACGCAACTCTGAAACAAAGTCCAGTGTCGGAGCTCAGGGGCATCTAAAGCCACCGAACTAGGGTGAGTTGAAATCCTGAACAACTTTATTTCGTCGTCTAATTGAAGTAGTTGAATGTTGTTTGGGTAAAATCAGCCTTTCCTGACGTAACGCCGAGGAGATTTTCTCGCGCGCTCTCTTTCCTGACAGAAACGGCTGCTCTCAGTCTGTTGTGCAGGATGCGACGTCTGCGCAGTCGGTGACAGGAGAGGCTGTGTGTGCGCAGACGCGTGTTCTAATCGTTTCATTTCCTATCTTGTGAATAGTAGCGTGAAGAAACGCAACCGGTTGCCTGTATTTTGTGACTTGTTTGCTGATATGGTCACAGTTTGGCAACGGTGAATCAACAAATGGTTTTATTTGAAATGGAGCTCGAGATTAAGAGGAAGGAATATGCAGCGAAATCATTTCAGTTGAAATATAAATATACTCACGCCTCGTTTTAATGAGCGAATAGTCACTCTAAGCAGCGTAAAACCAACTGTAACTAACGTTAGACATGATGTAATCAGCGGTCGTTGTGCGCGTGCGTAGACGCTGGGTAGGCCCGCTTACTGTATTTTATGATATTTATTTGCTTATTGTAATTCTACAGTGACATATTATTTAACAGCTTACTAAATAACATACATTTTATTTTAAAATGTATTAATAAATGAATAGTGTTTGTAGTCAGGCGTCTTCGTCAGATTGTTGTTATGTTATGTTTTTTTAACACTATATTGCAGTGGTTGCCAATCAGTCCAGAGTGCCTCATTATTCAAGACAATATTCAAAGGCTAAATACTAAATATTAATCTGATTTCAGATGTTTCAATAACTGTATGGTGTTTTTTTTTTAAAGAAAACAAATTTGATGGAAATGTGTATTTGTTTGAGACAAATGTTATGTCAGCTTACATGTTTTGTGCCTATCTAAGATATCATTTTATAAGATGATGGTAATCATTTTTATAAGATTTAATTTTAACATTATTTAATGCATTGGGTATTTTTAAATGTACATTAATGTTCATTTTCTACATATATGAATATATTTGTAATATTTCAAGTTGTATAAATAAGTGAATGTATTATGAGCAAACATGAATTCACAATGCACAAACAGTGCATTTATAAATTTAGATACAAATACATAAATAAATGATGTAAAAAAAAAAATCATTTGTAGTCATGTCAGCGTATTAATATTTGTGTAAAATGTTACCAAGATAATTTTGTAGCTTAATTGAAATCACTGTTGTTATGACTTTTCAATGTCACTAAATTAATATTTTCTTTCACTCCCCTTCAAAGCCAAAATGGAGAGCCTGGGGCACTACTGTAACCCTTCCCATGGTATTTCTCTGCTGGGTGTCCTCAACGAGCAGCGGTTGAAGGGTCAGCTCTGTGATGTCGTATTGTTAGTAGGTGATCAACAATACCAGGCCCATAAAAGCGTCCTTGCAGCATGCAGTGAATATTTCCAGTCTGTGTTCTCCAGAAGGGACGCAGAGAACCGCTCCATTGTTCAGCTTGACTTCTGTGAGCCTGACGCATTTGAGATTGTGCTCAACTACATCTACTCCTCATCTCTGTTTGTGGAGAAATGCAGCCTGGCAGCTATACAGGAGCTGGGATATACCCTCGGCATTCCCTTTCTAACCAACATCATGTCTGTAAGACCTCAGGCGTCATACTCTGTGTCAAGGAAACGGATGTCGTTCTCTGAGGAGGAGGATGGCGCTTCTCAAAAGAGAAGTGTTATTGTACATCAAGGTCAAGGTGAGCAGCCTGGCATGGATGTGTTTCAGAGGAAAAGTTCGACTCTTCAGGGAAAACCGTTTAAACAGGCCACAGAGCCACTCTCGCTCACACACGATTTCAGTAATCAGAGCCAATCCTCAGGACACATCAGACCAAATGAAAAAGAGTCCAACAGTACCTCCAACAGCAGAAGTTCATATAAAAACACAGACGATGGCATTTGCAGATCTATCATCTCCTCACCAACATCCATACTGAGACGTCGAACTGAATACCGATCGCAATCTATGAGGCCGCAACTAACATCCTCAGTGTCATTCAGTGAGTCTGTACAGCATGCAAGCCTACAATCAGATCAGACTGACGGCGCCAATGATGGAAGAATGGAAGCATCGCATGATTCCAGACCAGTGGGTGAACATCAAGGTCCACGCAACCAAACTGTAGACCGAAGTGGGCCACTTATTAAAAGTCTGCTGCGCAGATCATTGTCGATGGATAGTCCAGTTCCCGTTTTTTCTCCAGCTCTGGAGCTAAAGGACTCACAAAGTCGAGTACAATCCGTGGTCAAGTTAATTACCACAACAGCAAGGTCGCCATACCCTGAAAATGAGGATCGGGTGTCAAAAGATATGCCACTTCTTCTCAGGTCGAGACAGCGAAATGCATATCAGACGGAGGGCACTCAAACGACTCAACTCCGAATTAAAGCGGAGCCCAGCAGTCCTCTTGCTGACCCCACTGAAATAGTTCGCATTACTGTTGGAGACAACCTGCCGGTAAATTTCAAAGACTTTCAGGCAAACTATGATGAAGGTCCAAGAGGGTACTTCACTCCCTCGATGAAGAGGAAGACTAAGATAGATGGTAGTTATATGCCCTTTAAGAGATCTAGGCCTGTTAATGAGCATCATCTGATGCATCAGGAAAGCACATTTGATGAGGTACCTTACAATTCCAACATGGACAAAAGTAATGAGGAACCTGGAGAACTTCGGCCAAACAAAATGTTTAAGTGCTGGAACTGCCTGAAGGTTTTCAGGTCCAATGCAGGTCTGTATCGCCATGTAAACATGTACCACAACCCAGAGAAGCCGTATGCGTGCGACATCTGCCACAAACGCTTTCACACAAACTTCAAAGTCTGGACTCACTGCCAAACCCAACACGGCGTGGTTCAAAATCCTGCACCCTCTTCTAGTTCCTATTCTGTCCTGGATGAGAAGTTTCAGAGGAAGCTAATTGATATAGTACGAGAGCGGGAGATAAAGAAGGCCTTGATTATGAAGCTCCGGAGATCCAAGCAAGGCCTGCAGTCGCAACCCTTCGGCAGGAAAAACAGGCGATCGAGGTCCTACGGATGCCCCTATTGTGGCAAAATGTTTTTCTTTCAATCACACTTAAAACTACATATGAAAGGACACTCCGCTGAGCCGGCTAACCTTGACATGGATGCCGAGAGAGACCTTCAATACAAGCAGCAGCAGCAGCAGTTGACACATCTTGAAGAAAACCAAGATAAGGATGTCTTTTCTTGCCGGCTCTGCAATGAGAAACTGCCCTCTTTGACTGAATTAGAAGACCATGAGAGAGCTTGCAGGTATGCTACCGTCTGCCCATACTGCGGACTTCGATTCTCCAACACAGTCGTCAAGAAAGACCACGAAGCTCACTGCAAGTACAAGAAGCTGACCTGTCTTGAGTGTATGCGCACGTTTAAGTCCTCTTTCAGCATATGGCGTCATCAGGTTGAAGTTCACAATCACAATATAATGAGTGTGAAGGAGCAGTTGACTCTCGGTCTCCAGGAGAGCAATCATGACGAATCATCCAACGTTCTCGGAGTTCCTCCTTCTTCTCAGGAGTCGAGACATGACTCCAGAGAGGAAGGAGTGTACAGTGACTCATCGGTTCCACCCATGTATGATTCTGAAGACTCATGGTCTTATGTCCCAGAGGACTTGAGTGCTCACGGTCAAGGGGAGCTGCAGGTCAAAGAGGAACCTCAAGAGGAAGCAGTATCAGCCAAGGATGGCATGAGCACCGCTTCTGTTGGATCCGAGGAACCGGGTGTTTGGCCTTGTGAGAAGTGTGGGAAGCTTTTCAGTGCCCACAAAGACCTGGAACGACATCAGGAACTGCTTTGCCACATCAAACCCTTCATCTGCCACATATGTCACAAAGCATTCAGGACCAACTTCCGCCTCTGGAGCCACTACCAGTCCCACATGTCCACACCTGAAGAGCCAGGGATGAGAGACATCGACAGGCTTCAGTCTTCTCCGTCTCCTTCTCCACCTCTCACAATTTCCATCCCAGAGCCTCCAACTTCTCCACTTAAAGCGACCCATTCTAGGGTGGATGCCCCAGAAGAGGAACCCAGAGGCTCCACGTCACCGTCAACCAAACTCAAGAAGCCAGAGCAGGACAAAACAGGCGACGATGAGCCTAGGGAACAATCTCACGCCAAGTCCGACAGCGCAGAAAAAACAATCACCCCTCAGGAATCCGACACGCTATTTTACCATGCCCCAACTCTCTCTGCGCTCACCTTTAAACGGCAGTACATGTGCAAATTCTGTCACCGGACATTTAAGACCGCTTTCAGTCTGTGGAGTCACGAGCAGAGCCATATGTAACAGCGCAGATTTGCACATTTGTAGCCCTAACCATTAAAGTTGACTAACTTGGACCTTGTCTCCTTTAAACTGTCACATGATTTACTTTGGGAAACACTTGCAGATGAAACCCAGGGATTTATTAATAGCATTTGATCATACTTATTACACCTTATTTCTATAAACAGTATTCAGACTGTCAGAGTTTCCTGAATGCATCTTGGATTGCATGCCAAGAGTTGCTTAAAACATACATTTGTTTTCGAAAGCATTTCCCTGTATTATTTCTAAGTTCACTTTTCAGTGATCAGGAAAGACTGTTATAAATGAAACTGATTTCTTTCACATTAGTACTTTCTTTGATTTACTGCAAACAAAAAATGAGTGATTACTTTTTTGGATAGTTACGTGGAAGACTTGCGTACACCTCTGTTGTTTTAGTGGCCTTTATGCTGTTATTTAGCACTTTGAAGCAATTCCAAAAAAACATTGCTCTCTATTAAAAGCACAGGCTGGTGTAGAAAGGGCATTAATAGACTTTAATTCCCTCTTTACTGGCCTAAAACGATAGCTTTAAGTTTATTTATGCCCCATTTAAGTTAAGGAAAAATAAGAAAAAGATGTTTAAATATTTGATTTTTTTTTGTTAAATTCCCAATTCAGCCCTGCTTATGTTGTTAGAGCTATTAATCTTAAATTGTTGCTTTGATCATTTAAGAGAATGAAGATTTACATCTTGATTTAAGATGTGATTGAACCATATAAAACCATACCTTAAGCAGACAATAATAGATATCAAACTATACAATAAACTTTGTGATCATTTATAGAGGAAAACCTTTATAACTTAATTTCAACATTGCTAGTTAAGTTGTATTTTTCATTTTAAGAGTATTCTGTTGATGTGCTTTTGCCAGTTATGTAGACTTACATGCTATTTTTGTTTAGAGGTTGTGGATAATATTCAGTGATTGTATTGAACAAATAGAAGGCTTTATATGTACAAAATTGCAGGTTTGGGGTGATGTTCTTTAAGCAGTTTAGTGTGTGCCTGCAATGTGGATCTCCTAATACATTTGTTGTACAGGACATGCAGTATATGTGGGAATTACTTCTCATAAATGTGTAGAGATTACGTTTGAGTAGATTTTCACACTGTATCAGTACTGTATCAGTACATTGTGAGCTTTACCATAGTGTAAGCTCAACTTACCAGAACTCAGTACTCAGTGATTAATGAAGTCTTGATGCAATGACGTTGAATGGTTGGACATTCCCAATGTTCAGTGGACCTTTTCTGTGACAGTATGACCCAGAGAAGATCTTCATTCTAAAACATTAAAGCACAAAAACAGTAATCTTATTCCTTGATATTTCTTCCTCATATTTAGCAAGTGTTTGAAATATTAAATCAATTAAGTAAAAAGTCTTCTTCCCTTACATTAGGGGATGTTTGGCTTCACAAGCTTGTGGCCTTTGTTGAGCACAAAATCTAAATATGTTGCTTGCTCTTTGCATTTTCCATCAGCTACTGTCATTTAGTCTATATTTTGATGGATGAAATGGTAACACATTCCTTTTTAACGTATTTCCCCCCAAAGGCATTCATTAATGAATAAGTTGCCTATTACTCAGGAGGATAGAAGTACCTGATTTAGTTTGCATTTACTTTTGACCCCAGTATTACATGACATAATATGCTTCTTGTTTTGGGTTAAGAATCGGATCAACATGCGTCCTGATGATAAAATGATTTCAGGAATTGATAAACTTCTTATTATGGTTCATCGAACGATTGTACGACTTTGAATGAATAGCGATGACAGAACAGAACATTTAATCCTCAAAACACATTTTTATGGTCTTTGTTTGTACAACACATACAACATTTTCTCTGTTTTATGAAAAGTATATCTTTTTTGGTATTCTTGTGGTATCACTGCAATAACTAATATTCGTAAGCACTTGAATTGTTCTAATGTGGCTTTAAAAACTGTATCAGTTTTTGTGTTAAAGCATTTTCTACTGTTTTCTGTGCTTGCTTTCTAAAAATAAATATCAATACTGTGTAATACTGTGTTTGTGTTCTGATTTGGAGACCATGCAAGTTACAAAATTTACAGACACTTGTATATATTATACATTTTGTTCCTAAAATAAAAACACAAACGTTTAAAATAAGAATACTTAACTTCGAGAAGAAAAATGGGAGTCCTCACAATTATGTATTACATATTTTTGTTGTTTTTAATTGAATAGACATTAATGTTCTTAATTAGCTTTTGAATTAATGCTTGAAAAGAACACCTACTTGTGGCCTAATGCTGATATTTATAAAATATTTTGCATTTGTTCGAACACTTTCCAAGGAAGCTAACACACATGGTCCTTAAATTAATGTTTATCAGGCTAGCAAAAATTCAGACAAACAAATTCCGAACAATATAATTCAGGTAACATAATTAGATTTTATTAAAAAAAACAAAAAACAAGTTACAATAATATTCTTGCTTGAATTAGCTGATATAACGATAGTGTATACCATTATTATACAGGGAAAGTGTAAATCCCATTCAGGAACAATGTAATGTGATTTTCTATTTTGACATGATCATCATAAACATCCAAGAAGCATCTGGCTTCAGCTGTTTCACTGTCCTTTACAATGCCAGCGTGTCTTTGATCAGCCTCCTCATGGTAGTGCTCACTGACGTGCCCAGAGAATCAGTGATCTGGTACGTGATCTTGTACAGATACGGCTGGACGTCTTTCAAACTCGTATCGAACACATTGTCCACTTCCGACTGCGTGGGCATCTTGGGAAGGTAATCGTGACGGTTGATGACCTCCACGATGTTGATGACTTTCTCGCCGAGCTTCTCGCCAACCTTCTCCCTGCAGATCTGACGCTCCTGTTCGTTGGCCAGGTTCACCACGTTCACCTTGATGCTCCAGACCTCCCACGGGATGCATTCGTCTGAAAAGGGCCAGCGTGACTTCTTCTTCTGGTAGAACTCCAAAGAGATCTGACCCATGCCATCACTCCCAGAATTACCAAGAGCATCCTGGGTAGAAATAAGGTTGTGGTTACAAAACGTGTAAGAACGTTGCTACATTATTGAAAGGTTTGGGATATTAATTTATTAGGTGAATAATTTTATTATTATTCAGTCTATTATTATGCGTTTTATTGTTTTTTTTTTTAGCTTTTAGTCAGGTATAGTGTAAATACATTTTTTAAATAACTTAATGTTACTTTTGTCCATATATATACTATGTATGTACATATTTGTTTTTCCAGTAATCTTCTGTTATACATAGTTCGCACTAAAAATATTTAAATTAAGTCATTGGTGTTTGGTGATGAATTTTTGGCTCAAGGTCTGCATTTAAAGTCACACCAGAGGTCTCATGGAAATTAGGTTGAGGTTCTCATGGAAATTACTAAAGTAGTCAAACCTGTGCATTATATGGTCAATACTTTTGACCATATAATATTTATATATTTCTCTCTCTCTCTCTATATATATATATATATATATATACACACACGCATAAACAGTGAATTCAGATCTATACATTTTTACATAAAAGGCTTTATATATATATCAGATTATTTTTATGTATTATGTCTTACAGGTGTGCTTAAGTGCATGGTAGAAATATAATATGTAAATAGAAGTTAATTTTTTCCTTTGGAGATGTAAAATACTTATCTATCTACTTATTGTTTATTTTAATGTCTTTATTTGTGTGCTTTTATCTTTTGGTGCTGGGTGTTATTAACACAAAAGAAAAAAAATGAAAAGA
This sequence comes from Sinocyclocheilus rhinocerous, assembly GCF_001515625.1. NCBI lineage: Eukaryota > Metazoa > Chordata > Actinopteri > Cypriniformes > Cyprinidae > Sinocyclocheilus > Sinocyclocheilus rhinocerous. Next base: position 24,355 of record NW_015663491.1, read on the forward strand.
AAGGAGAATAACAAAAATTGAAGAAGTACTGAGGAAATGAATTGAATGGAAAGACCTAATAAAGTATAAAAAGTACCTCCTAACAAAAAGTGTTTAAAGTTAAATGATAAAGTAGGGTAATACCATGGTACTTAAAGTTACTTTAAAGAGTATTATGGTACTACCATGGTACAATATCCAAATAGAGCACCTTTATAGTGAAATACAGCCTAATAATCTATTCAAATATATCTCGTATATGAAATAATGTGATCAGAAGTACCTTAAACTCGGCTACCGCTTTCCTGATAACCCTGTCCAGCTCATCAGAAGACACTCGCACGAATGTGAAGTCGATGAAGTCGCAGTCCACGTCTTGAGTTCCCACCGTGCCGATGGAGTACGTGCCCTCTTTCTTATAGTGAAATTTACCTGTGCTGCGGTGCAGGAGGATCGTGTGCAGGACGGCCAGCATGGCCTCCTCCACTTGCCTGCCCTCCACTGACACCTCCAGGACTTCTGATCGACAGTTCATGATGGTCTATAATAAGCTTCTACAGTTATTAAAACAAAACGACTTTAGAATGATATGTTCAACTGAGCTCAGTTGTGTCAAATAGGCACGTATCCAAGCACATTCAAAAAACTGCTTCTAAAAAGCGCTGAGCTGCGCCACTTCAGACTGACTGAAACCGCTTACAATAAAATACCGACTTAACAATATAATTACGAAAACCAAACGCAATTTAAGCTGCTATAGGGCGTTTATATAACATGTTTACCTTACGTACAAAATGTCGATGCACATTTTTTCTTGCAATGGACTGCTTTTGTTTTGTAAACACACGTCAGATGTACAGGGCGGGATAAGGGACAGTGCAGTTTGGCGTTGTAATAATCGCAATGGTTGGTTCACATCACATCATGTTTTCGAGATAAAATAGCAGGCTCAGTAGTGGAACATTATTAAGTAAGAACCGGACTGAAATGATCGTGCTAGCAAGATTTAATGGCTAAGATTTTATGGTTTTCTTTAGCTAATTTCTGAATTAGTAGCGATATAATTTATTTGCTATGTACTTGTGAACATTGTTTTTTTTTTAAATTATGATTATATGCATAACTTAAACAATACCAAGAGAAATGTATATAATCAACGGCATTTTACAAAGTGAGTTACATTACAACAAATGCAAACAAAAATTAAAGCATATGTAGTATATAAAGTATATAAATAAGTTAAATAATACAATAACGATTATGACAATAGTAAATATTATATGTAATAAAATTATGATGCTAAATTTGTATTGTCCCTAAGTATATAATAGTAATAAAATTAAATAATAATAATAACAATAATAAATAGAGCCATTCAATAATTTTGTAGCATGCTTTCTCTTCCTCTATCCCAACCACGGCTCTTAAAATATATATATCACTATATCATTTTACCAGTGTTGAGAAGGTTACTTTGGAAATGTAATAGGTTACAGATTACAAGTTATCCTATTTAGAATGTAATAAGTAGTGTAACTATATCAATTACTTTATTAAAGTAGTGTAACTGATTACAATTGATTACTTTTTGATACTTTTCTAAATTTAAATTTCTATTTGTTTTTTCAAAATGTTTCTAAACTGATAATCATTTTGAAACATTTAAATCAGGCAGGGTTAGGGTTAGGGTTAGTCCTGAAACATTGGTGTCTCAATGCAATTTGAATGCAATTTGGGAAATAAATCAATCATATCTGTATGTGTGTAAAAATATTCAGATGTATCCCCGTTTGCAATCATTAACATTTTCATAAGTAACTGTAATTTAATTACATTTTCTCAGTAACTGTAAGTTACATTTATTTTTAAAATCCGTTACATGTAACTAGTTACTCCCCAGCACTGCATTTTACATGCAATAAATACACTGAATATAATCGTATACTAAAATGTGTCAATGGCGTCGTCTTGGGACTTTTATTTTGAAGAGTATTTTCCCATTCCGCGTCGTTTCTTGTTTTGGAGGGAGTATCAAAGGGAAGAAAAAAATATATGAAGAAACATAAGTCCTCATATGTTTATATTTTGATTTCAGAAAACTATTCTTTCGATAGTAAATTCTTCAAAGAGTGATTTTGAGTGTGTCCACCCAAAGAAAGATATTTTCGAATGGCTAGAATTTGTTGTCATCTGTCCTAAACTGGCATAGAACCGACAACCGTGTCTAAAACGGCATTTCAGCCTGGTTTTTGTCAGTGTCAGCGCTAGTAAAATGCACAGGACTGTGCCCAGCCTCCCTCTGGCGCCCTCAGTGAAGGTGAAGCTCATCAACGCGGGTTTCCAAGTGGCGTCAGACTTGATTGACATGCGTCCTCTTCAGCTCTGTAAAGGTATTTATTTACCCATCAACAAGTCTTGTTTGGATTCGAAAATACCTTTCTTACCGCCTTACAACAATCACAGATTACTAGAAAAGTACATTTAATCACATTTTTGTTATATCCGTGCTTGTTTCGTTCAGAGGCAGGTATCTCACAGGAGGAGGCAGTGGAGGTGTTGCAGATGTTGAGGGATGATGGCCAGCCTCACCAGCAGAGGGCAGCAACAGAGAGCCTAACAGCTCTGGATCTCCTGCACCAGGAGCAGGCTCTGGGGAGCATTGTGACATTCTGCTCGGCCCTGGATGATGCCCTCGGAGGGGGCGTGCCTGTGGGAAAGACCACCGAGATCTGCGGGTCCCCTGGTGTCGGAAAGACTCAGCTGTGGTATGGGAGGAAATGGATTATAAAATGTATAGTGCATCCTTAATTCAACTTCTTGGTAATATGTGGCACATATATGTCAAAAGTGCTATGTGCCCTAAAAATGTCTTCATAATTTTCATAAAAGAGATTTTTTTCATTTTAAAGCATGCAGCTGGCTGTGGATGTGCAGATTCCTGTGTGTTTTGGAGGTCTGGGAGGAAAGGCACTGTATATAGACACAGAAGGGAGTTTCTTAGTGCAGCGGGTTGCTGATATGGCAGAGGCAGCCGTGCAGCACTGCACCCTCCTGGCAGAGGATACAGGTCTGATTTGAGTATTTAAGATAAGTTGGGATGCCTAAATGTACGTATATTCAGAAAAAAAATGCTTTATGAGCTCTCCAGGCCTAATACAACTTTACCCATTTGAATTCATTTATGAGACACAAAATGTATAATTGTCAAATAATCTGTCTTTGCTTTTCCTCTTAGAACAGAGACAGGCTTTAGAGGAACTTACTGTCGAGAAGATCCTCTCAAACATCTTCTTGGTCCGTTGCCATGACTATGTAGAGCTGTTAGCTGAGGTTTACCTCCTACCTGACTTCCTTTCTGAGCATCCCGAGGTGAAAATGAATAATCAGGACCGCTGCTTAAGGACATCTCTTTCAGCAATGTGATATTACAATACTGCTAATTACATGCTTATAAATGACATGTTGTTGTATCATCCAATCACAGGTGAGGTTAGTAGTGATTGACAGCATCGCCTTCCCATTCCGGCATGACTTTGAGGATCTTTCTCAGAGGACTCGTCTCCTAAATGGCCTTGCCCAGCAGCTCATCCAACTAGCAACACAACATAGTGTAGCGGTACTCAGTAAATCTTACTACTGAAACAAAGAATAATGAATAGCAGACAAATCAATTTAATTATTATTTTTTTGCAGAATATTTATATTTGGTTAAAAAAATATCTAATATTTAATAAAAAGTAATTTAATATATGTTTGTGTGTGTGTGTGTGTATATATATATATATATATATACATATGCGTGTGTGTGTGTTTTGATCAGGATATTTGATTAGGATATATTTAATTATTTTTGCAGAATACTCACATTTGGGTAAATTAATAATAATTAAATTAAAATAAAATAATATTTGTTTAAAACTTAAACATGTTTTATTCCAGCTAGTTGCCAGGGCAATATATCTCATTTTCATTTAATTTACCTTGTAATTTATTTAATTTAAGTACTAACTAACTAAAATTCAATTAAAACTAATAAATAAAAATGTATAAAAATTATATAGGCATAAAAACAACTAGTAAAAATATCTACAACACACAACAAAAATGCAAAAACTTTAAAATTGAAGTAAAAACAGAAAATATGTAATTAAAATCTAATTTAAAATATTTACTAATAGCATATCAATACTAAAATAATGCTGGTCTATAATCTATCTATCTGTATATATATGTTCATAAATAAATAAATAAATATATATATATATATATATATATATATATATACACACACATATACTGTATATACATACATTTTTATAAAAAATAATTACATTTGGTTACCATGTGCTCTTAGGTTGTTTTGACCAATCAGATGACGACAAGAGTTTCAAATGGCCAATCTAAGCTGGTTCCTGCTTTAGGTAGGACTTAACAGATACAAATGCATTCATGCAGTGTTTTCTTTTTACATATTTACCAACATAATAACAATTAAAATTCACACTTCAGGTGAGAGTTGGGGTCATGCTGCGACGCAGAGGCTCATCCTGCACTGGGAGGGACTGCGAAGGTAAACATAAACACTTTTAATTTGCTAATTGTGTGGGAAGGTGTTTGTGTTTTTTTTCTGCTGGATTTAGTCTTTTAATTCCACTCAACCTGACACAGCAAAATGTGGCTTTAGAAAATCGAAGCCAACATCTGTGGGGTTCTCAGCCAAATGTGTCTTCTGGAGAGAGAGAGAGCGAGCGAGAGTATGTTGCATAAACTCTTTACCCTTCACCTCCGTGGGTGATGGAATGAATCACTTTGAACAAGTAGCTTGCTTTGCCTTTTGTAGCCAGACCTTATTCATAATGCATCCTGCATACCTGCCAGTCTATTATTACTCTGTAGCAGCAGGCAGCAGAGATGCACAGAGAGCATCTCCATCATGCTTTCTCGTCTCTTGCCATAAAGTTGAAGGTCTTCCCGCTGGCTGTACAGTTCAGCCTCCCTGCATTTGAATTGCCGCAGACCCTCTTGCTTTTTAAACCGAGCAGACAAGGACAGAGAGGGAGAGAATGTGCACTCTGCAATGAAAAAAACAAGTCATTTTATGCTTTTCTCCCCTGTTCACTCTGTGTTTAGGCTCGCCTCCCTGTACAAGTCCCCAAGTCAAATGGAAGCCACAATTCAATATCAAATCACAGTAAGTTTAACAGTGGGGAAGATATAAGGAAAATATATCTATATGTAATGTAAGGAAAATGTATAAAGGTATATCACAAGAGTGTGTCTATACATATAATACTGTGTCTGTACACACATGTGTGTATATATATATATATACATATATATATATATATACATACATATATCACACACATACTACTGTTATTTTAGTATTATTGATATACTATTACAGTGTTTGTTTTAATTTTATTTTGAATTTTCATTTTATATTCTGTTTTCACTTTCATTTTAAAGTTTAAGTAATTCTGTTGTGTTTTTTATATTTCTATTTTAAATATGTCTAATATTTGAACATGCCTTTTTATTAATTTCTATTTTATTTATTAGTTTTAGTTTAATTTTAGTTAGTACTTTAATTAAATTAAAAGTTAAATTAAACAAATATAAGAAATAGTTTTTGGCAACTAACTGAAATAAAACAAGTTTAAGTTGTTTAATCTTTTATTTTATTTCGGTTAACATTTATTTTTAGTACTCAACATTTTAAAGGTGTTAATTTTAGTTAAATATAATAACCCTGATACACACACACACACACACAGTCACATATTTGTGATCTCACACAGGTCCAGGGTTTTAGGGATGCCCCAGATGAACCTAGACCTACACCTGCTACATCTGCAGTCTCATCTCCTTCAGGAAACCACAGCAAACACCCACGAATGGAGGATCGGTCTTGAGGATGTATTGCAGACCATTTCGCTTTTCAAAGCAGTAGGAAGCCACTTCAAAACTCGAAATGTGCTGAGAGAAAAAGAAAACATCATAGCAGGAATGTACAGATATGTATATATTATATAAAAACACAATTAAGGAGGATTAGTTCTTGGATTATTATTGAATAAATTACAGTATATTGATTGTTTGTGGTATTAGTGCATCCAATATTTCCCACCAGACAATCAGACAATGTTACAATTCAGGTGGAAACACTGAAAATGCAAACCTATTCCAAAGTGACCAAAACTTTCCAACTTAAATTGGTTGATGGATCAGGTTAAAGACCATATATTTATTAAAATATTAAAAGCTATTCTTGGTGTTCATTATTCTCCAACACTTTACTTGGCTAATATTCTGTATATAATATATGCAAAATTGTTTTTGTGCCGCTTCAAGTGCTAGTGATTAGTCAAACTAATTGACAATCGCCAGTCATTAATCATGTCACCTAATTCACACAGGCCCAAACTTTGTGCCATAATATGCCATTAACTAAATTTGCAATAGTGTATTGAATAATTTGGCCCTAATGATCCCAGTGAGAGGGTTTTGTTGTGTACATTGTGTTGCACAGGTCACATCGGAATGACTTTCTGCCATGATTTATGCATGAGTGACAGTATAGAGATAAAGAGTTTACCGCTCACATTCACCTCCAAGAAACATTAATAACGTAGCCGCAGCAATATTGTGCCAGTTCAATATCAGTATATCATCCAGGTTCGTTCACTCCCAGCGTATATGTGTGAGGTTCATCACTTTAATTGAATTATACACTGGGAAGCCAGCATTACATCAGCACAAAGATAAAATATGAGCACTTCACCTCATATTTCCTTGGCTGGCAATGGATAGTTGAGACACCCGGCAGAAGAACTGACTTAAATGCTTTATGTTCATGTGGGAAGAAGGGGACATTGGGTACTTGATGTTTTTAACCTCCATGTTAGACACATGAACAGATCATGATTGAAGAACTGCCTGTGACGGAGTGCTGGACTAATAGGATTACATCATTTGTCAGGGCTGGGTTAAGATGGGTGACTGTCTGGATGTGTCGTAACAGGCTCTTGGCCTCAGGCTTTCTCAGGTGAGGAGGAAGGTACTGGGTATTCCTACACTGCTGTGTAACTGTCATCCTGGGTCACTGCATCACACATCGCTTCACCTTAAGACTTATAATTTTGAAGATGAATATGACAGGTTAGACTGGCTGACTATGAATACAGTTTCAGATTGCTCTATACAGGCAAGGCTACACTTTGTTGTTCTTTACAAATATGCACCATGGTAACCAGTTTCGAAATACCAGTCATTACTCACTTCAAAAGCTTTCATAATTTTTCTGTCGTTTTCGTTACCTAGCAATAGCTGTGGTAACTATGATATTTTGCCAGAAACTGGTTACCCTACAATTTCGAAAAGGTTAATACTGAGTTGGATATTATCATTGAACCCCCAGTCATTTTTATAATAATAATTCTGAACTCAACAAATGTGGGTTCAGCTTCCCATGGTTCACAAAGCTTTAAAGGTTTTTTTGAATTCCTCTGAAATAGCTGTAGTTGTCTAACTGTAATATGTTGTGTGAAAATACACCAGTACATTTATGAAAGGGTTAATTTTGCCTTTTACATGATCTAGCAACCCCCCAGTTAACACGTTCTAAAACAAATAATCCTTCAAACTGCGTTAGAAGCTTTTAGATTGTTTCCTGTCATTTTAATGTTTAATGGTTAATGATAGTATCTAATTAGTGTGAACTCATAGCAAATATGGTATCCCCTTCCGGCAGTTAAAGATGCTTTCAGGGGGGGGGGTTTTCTGTTATTTTTTAATGTCTCAGCAATAGCTGTAGTTGTCTAACTATAATAGCCTATTTTGTTAGAAAATACATTAGGCTGATGCATTCTTGAAAGGGTTAATTTTGCTTTTAATATGATCTAGCAGACCTGGCTGAATTAACAAGGCATGTCCTGAAACCACAGTAAATATAGGATATCTTTTAAGCCATGTAAGAAGCGTTTAGTTTTTTTCTGTCATTTTAATGTTAAGGGTTAAATATAATATCTGGCAACCCACCACTGAACTAACAATGCCTGGGAGCGGAACAGTTAATTCCCAGCGATGATGTGAAATCTACAACAGTTGTTATTTTTAAGCTTAAGCTCTGATGTCCTATATACAGGCGCACAGAGCATCACTTATCGAGTTTTCTCACTCATCAAAATTCTCTCTTAAGAGCTCTGTCGAAGTAAACCGTGGCCGTTTCGATTAAACGATTAAATATAATAGTTTCGTACGGCGTCTGAATCACAGTCTCTCAATAGATTACTAGTATAGTTGCCTAATTAGATTTTAATAATAGCCTAATGTGCATCAAATTTCTGAGGGCTAGTCACCAGAGTTTCATAGTGACAGTTTTAAATATATTGATATTGGGGCCATTAAGAATATTCACTGAGTAATTATTTCAGCTTTGGCAGAAAAATCATCCGTCTGAATGATCCGTCTAAACAGCGAGATAACGTTGAAACTGACTCGAAGGACTTTGCTCTTAATGCCGACAAGACCAAATCTATACAAATCCAGCATTAAACATGAAACATCTTCTGGTTACGTCACAGGCGTTTTGTGTTTGGCCGACGTCATACTTTCACGCAGCTACGACACTGATGTGGCTAAAAAAGGTTGGCTTAGAGCGCGCATCACGGACCTGCGTCTACTGGAAAGTTATTTATACCAAAAAATGTATATTCTCACACTATGACTGTATTAAATATAGTCCGGCACTTCCCCAATTTATTTGTAAACATGTATTTGCTCCTCGGATTTCCGAAACAAACTTTTTGCCTTTTCAAAAGAACTTTTTTTTCTTCAAGTCACACCTGTAACTGGTGGGAAACTACAGAGGGGCTGTGGGTTTTCCCACAGGTCATAATTGTGACGTTTACAATGCATACCATGATTTACATAAGACAGAAAAATCTGAATAATACATTAATAATAGACCGTTCAAACATTATGTATCAAACATGATATATGACTGACGTTTCACATGCTTCCGCTCGTGTCACGTGACTATTTACACCATGTAAATAAAGCGTTATGTGTAAAACAGGCTGCATCATCAGTTTAGACCCTTTAAAGTCAAAAGTACATACCGTCACAAATATATGGAATTAAATGGGTTAATTATAAGGTTAATTCACCCCCCTCCTCTCCATGCCCCGCCCCCGTGTGACGTCACACACGCCTGTCGCGCGAATCCCTCACAGTTCACGCGAGCGCGCGCCCTCCCCAACTCGCGCGACTACAGAGAGTCGCTCCAGCCTAAGATTCAAAGTAGTGTAGACTTCTTGCCCGGTTCCAGCTGTCTCTGGTTTCTCCAGGAATGAGAAGCGATGGCCGGCTCTGCCAACGAGGAGAAAACCTTCAAGAGGTTCTTGGAGCTCTTCTTGCGGGAGATGAGGCCATCTCTCCAGGAGGACGTACCTCCACCTATGCGCCCCTTAACGGACCTGATCTCGGAGGACGAGGTGGAGGGGGAATGTCTCGACCTGTGTCTCCAGCACCTGTGTAAATAGTTAAGTACCGATGCACCTTCGCGCTTCATTTGTTTCACTCACTATGCGCGTATCGCTGTTTTATACTGTAGGTTTGTAAACATTAAAGAGCGCAAGGATAAAAGGAAACTAATTCCTGCTCCCGTGTTCATGCAGCTGAAGTAACCTGCACAGTTATTTGCGTGTTCGTGGATGAGAACCACAGTGTTATAACTGGTTAAGGGAACTTAACAGCTCAAGAATGTTTCGTACATTTCAACATGCGTAAAGTTTTGGTCTGGCCGCTTCGAAGACTATAAAATATGAGCGTTTCCAAATTGGTAATAGTTAATGTGCACCGCCAAGATATCGCTGTATGTTAAAGTCTACTGGTGTGACAATTTTAATAGTAATAATATTTGTATTATTACTATATTGTTTTAATTTTACTATTGATATTATTACAATGTTAAAAATACAAGAAAAAAAGACAACTATTAAAGTCATTCTGATATGAAATTAATTTTTCATATATTTTAGTACAACTGTAGGTTTGTAAACATTAAAGAGCGCAAGGATAAAAACATGAGGGCGAAGGACAAAAGGAAACTAATTCCTGCTCCCGTGTTCATGCAGCTGAAGTAACCTGCACAGTTATTTGCGTGTTTGTGGATGAGAACCACAGTGTTATAACTGGTTAAGGGAACTTAACAGCTCAAGAATGTTTCGTACATTTCAACATGCGTAAAGTTTTGGTCTGGCCGCTTCGAAGACTATAAAATATGAGCGTTTCCAAATTGGTAATAGTTAATGTGCACCGCCAAGATATCGCTGTATGTTAAAGTCTACTGGTGTGACAATTTTAATAGTAATAATATTTGTATTATTACTATATTGTTTTAATTTTACTATTGATATTATTACAATGTTAAAAATACAAGAAAAAAAGACAACTATTAAAGTCATTCTGATATGAAATTAATTTTTCATATATTTTAGTACAAATGCAAGCAGATTTTGCAGTCCATATTGTAGTCCATTTTTTCTGAATAGGCTACACCCTCCGTTCTCCAATGACCCCTTTAGTCCTCTGATGGGGTACGTACGAGCTCCTGTATTCCCCATATTTGCGTAGCGCTTCATTATAATCATTTTGACGCTACCATTTCCTTTGTGATAAATTGTTATCGATATGTTTTGAGCTGACACGATCGCATGCTTATCAGATTGTAATGCGAGCGAGCATACAGCATCCATGTCGTCTGTATCAAGTCGATGAGATAACTGAGCACGACTGCTTTTGATTTCATGCATGTTTCATTCACACAGTTACCTTTTTCTCTCAAGATGTCGGCAGCTGTGTGCGCCATCGCCATATGCCGCGACTAACACCTACAGCTTCATATACATTTAACGCGGACAGCCTAGTGTAGTGTAGAGCAGTGTGGTATCGCGGTGTTTTGGATTCTGAGCGAGATCTGTGGGAAGGGGTTACGTTTGATAAACTACGTCACTGGCTTGCTATAAATAGCCCATTCAAACCTAGCAGAATCTTTATGAGCATGAAATACTCATACATACACATCTAATGGTTCTAGTGATAAATGGCTGCGCAAATGCCCAAATAACTGCACACTTCCTCAGTCAGGTTGTTTCGGCTGTGCTTTATTGATTTTTCACGTGTCATATTTTAGTTTAAGCCTCGTCTGTATCCATTTTGTGACTATAATATATATTTTGCATATGTGGTTACTTTTTTCTGGGAGAGTAGAAGATTTCAGTGTCGTAGCTGAGCTGTCACAGATATTAATTGTAAGCTGAATATTCTGAATATGATATTGATAATAAATTGACTGTTCTGAATATTATTTGACATTGACAATATGAATATTCAAAGATATATTAGACATTGATTATAATTTGAAGAGTCTGAATACTATTAGACATTGATTATAATTGGAATACTCCAAATATTATTGGACATTGATTATAATCAGAATATTCTGAATATTATTTGACGTTGATGAGTTGAATATTCAAAGAAATATTAGACATTGATTATAATCAGAATATTCTAAATATTATTTGACAGCGATTAAATGAATATTCTGAGAATTGTTAGAAATTGATTATAATTTGAATACTCTGAATGTTATCGGGCATTGATTATGAACTGAATATTTAGAATATTATTTGAAATGAATATTCAAAAAAGTATTAGACATGAAGTATAATCTGAATACTCTGAATGTTGATTATAATCTCAGTATTGTGAATATTATTAGAGTGATATAAATTAGAATATTATTAGATATTGATTATATTTAAATATTCAATATCTCATTTGACATTGATAATATGAATATTCTTAATATTATTGGACATGATAATCTGTGTACTATTAGACGTGGTTTATAAGAATATTCAGATTTGTGCTCAATCAATAGCTCCTTATTCGCACGGGATGAGTATTACCTGATGACCTCTAGTCAATTTATAATAATTGCGAAGCTTGTCTGTGATCTTAATCCTGTGCGAATCAGCCAAATTTGTGAAGTAAATATTCAAAATTTTGAAGTAAAAATTCCAAAAATTGCAAATTACCTACCATATTTGGCTGAACACTGAGGTCCTGTGATAATATTAGTCCTGTGAAAATCAGCATCTCTGTGATTTGGCAGGGTCGTGTATTATTTTTTCAAGGTTTATGTTTCCTGTGTGCATTTTTATCCATCTTTCGTGAAGAATATAAGGCTGCGTTGGAGTGTTTTGATAGTATTTTGGGTGCTGGGTTATATCGCTATACACCATACAACTATATCATTTGCAGAAAGAGAAAGCTAAAAACCATCAATAGAGCAAAAACAAAAGAATGGTCAGATGGAGATGGATGACATGTATAGCAGCATGCGGTAAGAAAGATTCTTCTGTGTATGATATATAATGTTACGCAAAGCCTACATAATATCCGGGAAATAAGTCGGTAAATTTGAGTAAAATCACAGGCTTCGCTTGTCCCGTGCGAATGTGCCACACGAAATTCAGATGTGGGGGGTAATTTCTAAATCACACGAGGTCCTCAGATAATATTTGGATACATCCTTTAATGCATTTGCTCAACCAGCTCATATTTTGACCAGCCTATACAGATCTACACTGTGTTTGTATCTGACAAACTTTGACCACCTCACAAAGAGGTTATTGTTTTCTTTGTTTGAATTTCATTCAAATATCAGCAACAGGCTGCCACGGCCTGCGGTGGAGAATCCCTTTTGCTCTGGCACAAACAAACGCACAAATACAGTCTTTCTGGGGAATCACAGAGCTGTTTCCCAATTCAGATTTTTGCAGTGCTCAATACACCAATTTCTGTGAAGACACTCAGATGTCAAGGTTTATTCTAGGCTACTGACCCTGACTAATATCTGATCCCCAGGAGAGTGTTATATGGTCATTTCGCCTGAGGTGGATGGATGTTTACCATTTGTCTGACAGTGACCTTTAAGTGAAAAAGATTGATTTAACACTTTGGTGCTGGAATTCACAATAATTTTATTGTCAGACCATAGTTAGAGTGGTTTATATGCATTATTTCACACATTTATATTCCAGAGTAATGTATCATCTTCCATTTAGCCGCATCAGTTTATTTTTGTTCTAAACGGAGGCTTGCTCGCTTCGCATACTTCAGGACTGAAGCTTCCGCTGCCTGCGTGGTGATTCAGCTGAACGTGTGATTATTTTGTAGCTGGGTTGAAGATCTAATAATAGTCCTAGGAGAAAAGTGGAGATCCCCTTTGTTCTGCTCCCTCTAGATTGCGGGGAGAGGGTGGCTGCGTGTGTATGTGTGGAAAGGAGAAGAAAAAGAGAAGCAAAAATTGATAGAGGAGGTTGGTGACGGCACGGTGAATAAGCTTCGTTACAAATCCAGAGCTCTGATGATGGTAGCAACCTACCAGTGGTGTGACATTTCTGACTTAGGAAGAATGCAGGGTATCATTTAATAAGAGCCAATCGATAGAGAAATAGTGACTCAGACGGACCTCTACACACATGAGGTTCATCACTTTGACTTTGACTTCCTTCTTGAAGGTCTGTTTTCCAATATTGTAATATGGTGTTCCTCAACAGTCTTTGCTTTAGCACCCAGATTTTTCATTGTACATATTGTAGGTTGTACATTTTATTTTATTTTTATTTTATTTTATTTTATTTTATTTTATCCGCTCAATGATGGAATTCTAAGTAACATCACTGTCTAAACAATGTCTAAATTTAATTTAATTTAATTTAGTTAAATTTTTTTATCTTGCAAACCGCTCGATGATGGAATTCAAATTAACATCACTGTCTACATTTTATTTTATTTTATTTTATTTTACCTTGCAACCGCTCAATGGAATTCAAAGTAACATCACTGTCTAAAGTTTATTTTATTTTATTTTACCTTGCAACCGGTCAATGATGGAATTCAAAGTAACATCACTGTCTAAATTTTATTTTATTTTACCTTGCAACCGGTCAATGATGGAATTCAAAGTAACATCACTGTCTAAATTTTGTTTTATTTTATTTTATTTTACCTTGCAACCGCTCAATGATGGAATTCAAAGTAACATCACTGTCTAAATTTTGTTTTATTTTATTTTATTTTACCTTGCAACCGCTCAATGATGGAATTCAAAGTAACATCACTGTCTAAATTTAATTTAATTTAATTATTTTATTTGATCTTCATTCTTCACCATCAACAATTAATCTGAAAATATTCTGTCATTTTAATTAATTCATTACAGTTTTTTTTTTTTTTAATATTTAAAAATCGATATGGTTAGTGCTTATTATTATTTACATTTTGCATTTTCCCCCCTTCCTTTCAGTCACTCAGAACAATACGAAATGCATAACGGCAGTATTTTAAGTAATATAACGCATTTCATATGGCAGTATCAGTATGTTAATTATCTCTCTCTAAATTCAAAATCAAGTTGAACAGGAATACCCGTTCTATTTTAGTTGACATTAAACATGATGTTATCGGCGCTGTTATCTAACAGCCTGGTTTAGTTGTTGTGCGCTGATAAATGGGGATGTGTGGCGAATGTGAGGCTAAAAATGGAGGTTGGGAAGGGAGGTTGTTTCCTCCTCCTGTGGTGAGCAGGCCCTCCGAGTCCATGGGGAGTCCTGATAGACACTAATGGATAGAGGAACGCTCTCCTAAAGCTCATTAAGCCCCCGTCTCTCGCAGCTGTAAACCACACACATACAGACGTACACAAATCTACACAAAACAGACACATACATGCGTACCCACGCACAAAAGACATGCGACACACACACACAGCCCAAGGGAGCGCCTATAATGAAACAAATGGCACACTACACCACACCACACAGCTGTGTCATGATAGAATCAATGATGGAGGAAATATCTGTTGCAGAGGGAAGGATTTGCATGTTGTAGCATAATATGCGGCATTCACTCATCTGTGATGGCAGGAGTTTCCCTTTTTGTTTTTTCTTTTTTTTTTGATCATTTAGGATTGAATGTTTTGAAGAATGTGAGCTCTGAAAAGACATTTAAACATTGAATCACATTGTATGCAGTATGCACAGTAAGTAATGCACCGAAATATGATCATAAACCCCATTATAATATAGGATTTCACTGATAATTTTGCTTGTGTATATTTTTGGATCCAGAATGGATTTATGACCTATTTATGATATTTCCGTAGTGCTTTTTGGAGCTTGACAGCCCTTTTGTTTTTGTAAGAGCTTACAACATTGTGTTTGGTACAAATTATTTTTGATTGAACTGTCTCTTTAACCTCTGTCCTCTCATAAATTCTTCATCATCAGTGTTTGATCAGCATCCGCATCGGATCGTCCTCTGATGTCTGGTCATGACAACATTGATCCAACAATTAAGGAAAACAAATAGATGTGTCCGCGTATTGTTTCCATGCGAGCAGACGATGTGTTGCCAGGTGTTGTCTAGATGAAAGGATGCTATTTTTCATCTGGGTCAGTGTGGCCACGGGCGCCCTTGGCATGGCATTAGAGTATGGTTCCTCTTCAGACACACTGACAGCAGCTGCGCTTCAGATGATCGCTGTAGCCCGTTCACCCAACCCCCTCCCGCTCCGATCACATCCAGACGTTCTTTTGTAGAGCTATAATCAGATTTAGATTTATTTCAGGCTCCATAAAGCTTCTGTTGGGTGCTGTCTAAATATATATTTGTAAAAATAATTATATTTATTTTTTATTTAATTTACATTTATCAATCTCAATCAATGTCAAGCTGTTTACAATTTTAATCAAACTAATTCCATGAAATGTTGCTTAATTAATCACGGATGTTTTGGGTATATTGGTACCATATTTGGTAATCATGAACTATTAGAGTTTCTGGTAGCACTTTAGGAAATAAGGTCCCATTAGTTAATGATAAGTAAATGCATTATCTAACATAAACTAACAATGAGTAATGCATTTGTTACAGTATTTTTACATTTTGTTATTGTTACTTAATAAAAATATAACTGTTCATTGTTAGTTTATTTTAGCTCAACTCGGGTCTATTAAATAATATTACCAGATGCATCTTTTGATTTTAATAATGTGTCTGCCAATGTCCCATTAGTTAATGATAAGTAAATGCATTATCTAACATAAACTAACAATGAGTAAATGCATTTGTTACAGTATTTTTACATTTTGTTATTGTTACTTAATAAAAATATAACTGTTCATTGTTAGTTTATTTTAGCTCAACTCGGGTCTATTAAATAATATTACCAGATGCATCTTTTGATTTTAATAATGTGTCTGCCAATTTTAAAATTGACATCAACTAATGCTTAAGCATTTTTCATTGTTAGTTCGTGTTAACTAATGTAGTTAATTAATGAGTCGTAAATAGAGTCGTAAAATGTTACCAAGGATTTTTTTTTTTTTTACATTTTGTTTTGGCTGATACTACCTATTTAACTGTTCATGCTCATTTTCCCAATGTTTACATTGTTACATGTTTTTATTGGTGTCTTTGAGATGCTAATAATTTAATAACAGTGTAAAATGTAACTTACATCCTAAATACACACGTAGCATTTAAAATAATTACTTTTTAGTGTTTTATTTTTAATTTAATATGTTATCTAATAAATGAAGTTTATTTAGACAAAATAAAATTTTATTGTAATATGGTGCATTAATTGTTATCAGTCATAGCTACTAGAAAATTATTACTGACTTACCTATCTATCTATCTATCTATCTATCTATCTATCTATCTATCTATCTATCTATCTATCTATCTGTCTGTCTGTCTGTCTGTCTGTCTGTACTTATTGCTCTATGTCTGCAGATTTACATTTTTGTCTGTTGCACTTTTTTTCACATTTTTAGGACTCCTTGTCAAGAAAAAGTCGTTTTTGAAGAGTAACCCAAGAGCGCACGTTATGTATGCATTCGGCAAGCAAAGTATGTAGAGTACGTTACTTGTCCTTTGCTTGCTCTGAAGTGCTCAGAATACCATCAGATCCTTGCAACGTTTGAAACCCCTGCGGCTCGCCTATTGCCTGTAATAGAATTTAATTTTCGGAGTAATAGCTTGCAGCTGAAACCACAAAACACAGTGAGGAATATTTGATCAATAAATCAATCCAGCTCATTGCCTCCCCTAGGCCTCTAGGACTGTGTGTTCATCTCCACTGTGATCAGACCTGACACTTAAGAGAAGCGAGTGTGGCTCCCCTCAGCTTGTTTTCATTTCAGCTGACGGCAGAATGAACTAGCCCCCGCTTCGACAGTCTATATGGACAAATTTAGAACTGCACTGGGACAAACAAGGCCGACAGCAGTGGCCAAGGAGAGAGAGAGAGTGAGAGAGACGCTCCTCAAGGATTCACAAGTCATTACTTATAAACCACCATTGGCATCCGTAGCCGTTATTTGCACTTCTGAATGATGTTTTCTGGGCCAGATATTAATTAGGACTCGACTTAAGGTCTTCTCTCTTTTTCGTTTTTCCCTAAATGTGCCTCTTGGGAGGTCAGGAGTGGATAAGAGAGAGTTGAAGACCAGATTGTCTTGTCTTTTTTTCACTCTTCAGAGATCAGGCTGCTTCATCTCAAAGGGGACAGTGTGTACAAATACCAAAGATGTCTGTAAAACTGTAGGCTAAAAGCATTTTGAGAGCAAAAGATACCATTGTGCATTGTGATTCCATTGTGCATGTTATTTCAGATCTGCCTCTGAACTGTCTTTCCAGATTGGGGTTAGTGTAATGCGCTATAATACGTGTGTTTTCTTGGATTTCTCATCGCATCAACAAGCTTTCATCTGTCCATCACACTTGTGCCAGGTTATGTAAGCCTTGGACCACAAAAACCTGAGCATTTATAGCATTGTGCAACGTTCTCCTGACCGTAGAACTGCCAGCAGCGTCTCCCTCACAGGTCCTCTAAGGTTGTATCTTCCTGCCTGTTTTTCATTTGTTTAAAAGAGGTCCGTCACCTCCGCTCAAACTGCTGGCTGGCTAATTGAATGGAAATATGATTGATTCCCCACTTCTCCGCAGTCGCAGAGCAATTAAGCTGAGTGGGTTGGACGGGGACTCGTTTTCATTCTGTTTGGTGCTGGCGCGCTCAGGTGCGCCGTGCAGTTCGCTGCACTTTCAAAAGGCAAAGTTCACCCTTTAAGAAGAGTAGTGGGTTTCAAATACCAAAGCGTTGAAACCTTTAATCAGGTATGGCATTTGGTAGAATCACTGTGGTGTCATTATGTTCTTTTCAAGAATTTTGCATTCTAAGTTCATTATATAGTACATTAGGGATATGCAATGTCGACTAGTTGTCCAACAAGTAACTAGTTGTTTGGTGACATTTAGATTTTTGTTGTTGTATCGTATATTTATGGGTTGATTGAGAGAAAACACTCCTAGCAAAGTTAGTTAGTCTAGAGATGGATGATATATATCGGCAGCTTATATATATCTCTCTATCTTTATAGATTTATTTATTGATTGGTAGATTGGTTGACCAATAATGGATATTTAATTGTTTCTGCAATTTTGCCTTCATATAGCAGTAACTTAAAGGGATGGTGAAAGTTTATCATAGGAAAGTTTAACTCTTTAAAAGCTTTTCAAGAGCACATATTGGCATTAGTTACTGTATTAGTTACTATAGCAGATTTTTGTGTTTGTGCATAAAAATCATTCACTATATTATATTGTGATGCCTAAATTTACTTAAAAAAAAAAAAAAAAGTTTTTAAGTGTGATTTCATATTCTTTTTATTAACAAAATAGTATATGTTTACAACATCCTTCATTTATTTATCATCCTTAAAATATTAAATGAACATTTTCCAGTTCGTATTTAAATATTTAAATTTTTATGTCTATTTTAAAAAATTTTAAATACTTTCAGTAAATTATGGCAAAAATGTAACCCTTTTGGAACAACTATCTCTGAAGTAGTTTCTTTAATTCTGTACATTACAATGTTGTGATGCCTAAATTTGCAAACTTTTATTTACATTTTTTGTGTTTTGCATTCTACCATGAGCATCAAAAAGGGGGCTTTTAAAATGTCTTGAGACCTCTGAATTCTGTTTCATTTTGTTGCCCTCTTTTTAAGTAAATGCCTTCTATAACATCATGAATGATCATGTGATCCTAATTTTACAATGCTTCTTTAAAGGGATTGTTCACCCAAAAATGAAAATTCTGTCATTAATTACTCACCCTCATGCCCTTCGTTCATCTTCGGAACACAAAGTAAGATATTTTTGATGAAATCCGAGAGCTTTCTGACCCTCCATAGACAGCAACGCAACTGACACGTTCAAGGCCCAGAAAGGTAGTAAGGACATCATTAAAATAGTCCATGTGACATCAGTGGTTCAACCATAATTTTATGAAGCTACGAGAATACTTTTTGTGCACAAAGAAAGCAAAAAAAATTACTTTATTCAACAATTTCTTTTCTTCTGCACAAAAAGTATTCTCGTAGCTTCATAAAATTAAGGTTGAACCACTGATTTTACATGGACTATTTTATCAATATTCTTACTACCTTTCTAGGCCTTGAACGTGGTAGAAATGTAACGAAGGAGCGAAGGTCTTACAGACTTGGAATGACATGAGGGTGAGTAATTAATGACATTTTTGGGTGAACTATCCCTTTAAGACTGATCAGTCATATAGACATTCAGGCAAACCACTGTATCTTATGCCCAAAGCAAGATTTTGATCTTTACCCTTAAGTTTGTTCCCCTCGCCTCTCTCTCTCATTCTTCCTCTCTATATTGTGCTGACCAGTCCTCTGAGCAGGGATCTCCTGGGATGGAAAACTACTTGCTGTGGTAATCCCTTAATTATCAGGCCTGCCCCAGCGCTGCACTACTTGCCCTTCCTCCAGCATCACCGGACCAGTGCAGCGCCACATGGCTTGGCTTTCTCAATACCCTTTTTAGCACAGGATCCCCCCAGGTCTGTCTTCCTTCAGGTCAGGTTCTGCAATAAACGGCTTTGTTTATTTAGCCCGCCAGTGGAGACACTGTTCATTTAACACTCTCAGAGATCTGCAGGGTCTAAATTGTCCCATTGCAATATCGTTGAGGTCAGAAGTGATAGAGTCATGCACACAGCGTCCAGATTAGTGCTGGTCATTAGCAAGTGCTTCTCTAGTGCTTTAACAGAGCCACTCAAGAATGTGCGTTAGAGTGATTTTACAACGGATGATGTTAGAGACAGATGATATGCAGAGGATTAATGCACAATCTTGATGTATGATAAAAGACACCAGTGTTCAATAAATAATGCAATTTATTAATAATAATTACAACAAACAAATTCTTCCGCCAAGTAATATATGTTTTTTTAGGACAACTGTTCTTTTAGGGGTCTTGACACAATAATATATAGTTTGTAGTTCATTTTATAGTCATAGATGATAGCTAATTCATTTGACTATAAGAAAAAGTAGCATTGTACAAAAGCCCTAAATAATACAGTTCAACATATGGTAGATATTTGAGTAATGCCACTTCTTAAATAACAGAGATCTAACTGAATTAGGTAGAATTATTTTCAGTATTTTCCTTATTTTTTCCTCTGGTTTATTTAATTTTCTTTTTTGTCTCAAGAAAAGGGCCTGAAGGTTTCTTCTGAGAGCTTTATGCTTCTGCGTGTACAAACGTGTTAGTATTTAGCATAGAAATCCAAATTACGCAGTTAGATTGTTGTGTTTCTTCTTGGAGGTCTTTAAAGTAAGATGCATCACATGCTTTTTTCTCTTAATGCTAATGATACACTTAAATTAACTATAAGTAAGCAGTGTTATTTTAGTATCGTTATATACTATGGTATTTATTAATATATTGAATTAGCTTTTATTTTTATATTTTCAGTTTTCATTTTAATTTTAGTTTAGTAATTTTATAGTAAGTTTAATTTTAGTCTAAATTTTTAGTCATTTTTGTTTTTAATAATTTTAGTACTTCAGCTCGTTTCAAGTTTTTCCTTCTAAAATGTATATTTTATTTTATTTCTGCTTTATTTTGGTTAGAAAAAAAGGGTTTTAATAGTTTTAGTTCTAGTTAAGAGTATTGCATACATTCTGTGGTTTTGCATTTGTGAAATAAAGAATGTTAAAGGAGTTTGTTTTGTGCTGAGATGCAGTCTTTAAATTGCTTTTGAAATGTTACTTTGGCTAAGCAAAATGCCAAAAACTGTAGGCACATTTAATCTCTCTTAATCCTGACACTTGATGTCTCCAGTCTGGCTTTGAAAAATTAGTTTCCCTTTTCCCTCTTTTGCCTTCCCTTCTCTGATTTAGTTGCATTTTCCTCTCCAGCTGTTTTACTTTAGGTTCTGTCCAGACCTGCAAATGCTGTAG
Source organism: Sinocyclocheilus rhinocerous (assembly GCF_001515625.1). Taxonomy (NCBI): domain Eukaryota; kingdom Metazoa; phylum Chordata; class Actinopteri; order Cypriniformes; family Cyprinidae; genus Sinocyclocheilus; species Sinocyclocheilus rhinocerous. The sequence continues at coordinate 45,749 of NW_015663491.1, forward strand.
TTTTGGGGTAATATTTAATTGCAATGGCAAACATAATTTTTGGTGATGGTATCGAGAATCTTTTTGAACTTTTTGAACCCAAATCTAAAAGTCATTTTTATTATGACGCTAGATACACTATGCATTTGTGCTGTTGAAGCTGTTGAATGACTACGGTTTTGCTGGATAACATAGTTCCTGAAGTGCTTTGACAGGTTATTTTCTCTATTATACAGACCCAAGTGGATAATTTTTCTGGTCTAGATCTAGATCAGATGCACCTGTTGTCCTGTAATGCTGTAATGTTTAACCATAAGTTAAACCTCATTTTGTTCAGTATGGATATGGATCACTGCCCTGAGAAAAGTGTGCTGGTTTCATTAAGCAACCTCTGAAGGTGACCTTATAAAGGACCGGGAAAGTGGACTAGCTGGAGTGGATGACCCAATACAGCATGCTGGTGTGTGTGTATCCTCTCCCTTGGTCATTACTCTCTACCTATAGTCCCTGGGCTGCAGAACTGGGGCTGTGTGGAGGCAGAGCAGTAATGTGACCTACATTACACTGCTTCCCTAGATCTGGAGCTCTTCAGCTCTTCACAGACATGCCATATTCATCTGGTGGAAGCCTAATGGTTAAACATAGGCATGATTCATTGGCATACAAATAATTGAGACTGTTTTTTTTTCACAATAATTTTGGTTCACATCACTTCAGTGTCATTTTGATACATGTATACCTTAAAGGGATAGTTCACCCAAAAATGAAAATTCTGTCATCATTTACTCTCCCACAAGCTGTCATCTGCCAACATTTACTCTCCCTCCCAAACCTGTGTGACTTTCTTTCCTCTGTGGAACATAAAAGAAGATATTTGGAAGAATTTTGGTAATGAAGCAGTTTTGGTTACCATTGTATGGGCCAAACCACAAAAAAATAAGAAATAGTAATACGGTATTAACAATTATGCTCACCAAGCTGAAAATGTTTTTATTTGATCAAAATACAGTAAAAACACTAATATTGTGAGATATTATTACAATAAAAAATAATTTATTTTAATATATTTTAAAGTGTTATTTATTCAGTGTCACATGATCCTTCAGAAATCATTCTAATATGCTAATTTAGTGCTCAAGAAACATTTCTCTTCAAATCTTACCAACCCCAAACTAGTGTTATTTTAGTATCGTTATATACTATGGTATTTATTAATATATTGAATTAGCTTTTATTTTTATATTTTCAGTTTTCATTTTAATTTTAGTTTAGTAATTTTATAGTAAGTTTAATTTTAGTCTAAATTTTTAGTCATTTTTGTTTTTAATAATTTTAGTACTTCAGCTCGTTTCAAGTTTTTCCTTCTAAAATGTATATTTTATTTTATTTCTGCTTTATTTTGGTTAGAAAAAAAGGGTTTTAATAGTTTTAGTTCTAGTTAAGAGTATTGCATACATTCTGTGGTTTTGCATTTGTGAAATAAAGAATGTTAAAGGAGTTTGTTTTGTGCTGAGATGCAGTCTTTAAATTGCTTTTGAAATGTTACTTTGGCTAAGCAAAATGCCAAAAACTGTAGGCACATTTAATCTCTCTTAATCCTGACACTTGATGTCTCCAGTCTGGCTTTGAAAAATTAGTTTCCCTTTTCCCTCTTTTGCCTTCCCTTCTCTGATTTAGTTGCATTTTCCTCTCCAGCTGTTTTACTTTAGGTTCTGTCCAGACCTGCAAATGCTGTAGTCTTGGGGTAATATTTAATTGCAATGGCAAACATAATTTTTGGTGATGGTATCGAGAATCTTTTTGAACAAGTTCACTCCAAATCTAAAAGTCATTTTTATTATGACGCTAGATACACTATGCATTTGTGCTGTTGAATTGAATTAGAGACTACGGTTTTGCTGGATAACATAGTTCCTGAAGTGCTTTGACAGGTTATTTTCTCTATTATACAGACCCAAGTGGATAATTTTTCTGGTCTAGATCTAGATCAGATGCACCTGTTGTCCTGTAATGCTGTAATGTTTAACCATAAGTTAAACCTCATTTTGTTCAGTATGGATATGGATCACTGCCCTGAGAAAAGTGTGCTGGTTTCATTAAGCAACCTCTGAAGGTGACCTTATAAAGGACCGGGAAAGTGGACTAGCTGGAGTGGATGACCCAATACAGCATGCTGGTGTGTGTGTATCCTCTCCCTTGGTCATTACTCTCTACCTATAGTCCCTGGGCTGCAGAACTGGGGCTGTGTGGAGGCAGAGCAGTAATGTGACCTACATTACACTGCTTCCCTAGATCTGGAGCTCTTCAGCTCTTCACAGACATGCCATATTCATCTGGTGGAAGCCTAATGGTTAAACATAGGCATGATTCATTGGCATACAAATAATTGAGACTGTTTTTTTTTCACAATAATTTTGGTTCACATCACTTCAGTGTCATTTTGATACATGTATACCTTAAAGGGATAGTTCACCCAAAAATGAAAATTCTGTCATCATTTACTCTCCCACAAGCTGTCATCTGCCAACATTTACTCTCCCTCCCAAACCTGTGTGACTTTCTTTCCTCTGTGGAACATAAAAGAAGATATTTGGAAGAATTTTGGTAATGAAGCAGTTTTGGTTACCATTGTATGGGCCAAACCACAAAAAAATAAGAAATAGTAATACGGTATTAACAATTATGCTCACCAAGCTGAAAATGTTTTTATTTGATCAAAATACAGTAAAAACACTAATATTGTGAGATATTATTACAATAAAAAATAATTTATTTTAATATATTTTAAAGTGTTATTTATTCAGTGTCACATGATCCTTCAGAAATCATTCTAATATGCTAATTTAGTGCTCAAGAAACATTTCTCTTCAAATCTTACCAACCCCAAACTTTTGAACAATAGTGCATGTTTGCATTTTGGTTAGAACTTCTGAGGTGTATGTATTAAACCTTTTTGGGAGCACTTGCATATCACACTTCCCTATAAAAAAACAAACATAAAAATGGCATTTTTATATTCACTTAAAATTCCCTTATTTGGATTCCAAATTTAAAGTGCACTGTAATTTCAAATAACAATTATTTCAAATAATCTGGATTACATTAATCAAATAACCAGGAACCTTGTTAACAGGCCTAGTTACCAACAGAACTCCTAACAGAAAAGTTGCAGGTTCAATCTGAAGTAGAGTTGACCTAGGACCTGGATCCTAGTAACAGTCCAGTCTATCACCACTGTGTCTAGAGGCACTTAACCCAAGCCCACTTCTCCATGCTGTGTTTGTGCGAAACAGCATCTTCTAAACGCAACTAGAATTATTCCATTTGTACCTTTTTCAAGTGTCTTAAAGTGTGACTATGGCCCCCAGCCTCTGTTAAGCAGTGGCATTTTCAGCACAGTTTTCGGGTCATGACATTGACTTAGTTTCAGTTGAAGGAAGGTCAAGACCCCTGAGTGACATATTTCAGTTTCCAAGTTACAGCACGTTTGCAGCTTACGTTTCCATGTCTCTACTTGTCCAGCAGTCTTTAGATAGCTAATCCAATCTACAGTCAGGTTATGTAACGCTAGCACATCAGTATGTTGCCATACTGTGTGTATATGAATACTCTACTGTATTCAAATTGCTTTAAGGTGGTCTTCATAGGCTATTGCATCAGGATGCTTTATGCAAATGCAATAATAAGCAAATTGTTGTTTAAATGTAGAGCAGGTTCAGGTTAAATCCTCCTTGGTGAGACATGCTACATTATTAGGGCTGTTTTGACTCTCCAGGGGCTCAAAACAAATTTTGGTGTCCCTGATAGATCACTGAACATAAGCAACTTGACATATATATTATGCTGTTTGTTTAGAAGAATTATTATCGGTGAAAGAATGCATATGTCATGTCATGTGTTAAATGTCATTGACTTTGTTCCAGGTTTTGGGACACTTATGTTTGTTGGCTGTGCCAAAATCCTGTAAAGTATAGATCACCAAAAAAATGTCATGTCATCATTTACTCACCTTCATGTCGATCCAAACCTGTGTGACTTTCTTTCTTCTGTGGAGAATAAAAGAAGATTTTTTTTTTTTTTTCTCAGTGGTTTTAATCAATGAAAGTCAAAAGGGTGCAAAAACTGTCAAAAAATTCCTCAGATTATCTTTGTTTGTGTTTCAGAGAAGAAAGAATAACGTGAGGGTGAGCAAATGATAACAGAGTTTTCATTTTGGGTGAACTATCACTTTAACTTTTAGGATGGCACCACCTCAGCCACCTAAAGCCAGGTAAACTCTGCATTCTGTGTGATGGAAGAAATTCAAAAAAGAAAAGTTTAACTTCACATCTGGGTCAGGACGTGATAGAGATTTTGTGGACATCATGATCCAGTTCTGGCCCATCAAACCCACTTTAGTCAAGCAGCTTAGTGTCTGGCGTTTGGTGTACTATGACAGTGGCTCCTGCCACCACTGAGAAAATCTGCATTATTGACGCCACTAGCGTCTACATATTTAATACACTGGCCCCGCTATTGACTTTCCAGGCTAACGCTCTGCTTGTACACAAAGCCGAGCGCCCCCACCCCCCTGCCGAGAGACATTCTGCTGCCTGCTTGCCACCCCCTCAGACTAGAACGACCCCCTGCGTCGCTTCAAGACTCATTGCATTGGAACATTCATTTCAGTCCAGGCCCTTGTATTGCAGTTATGTGTGTGTGTGTGTGTGTGTGTGTTTCAGGGTCTCAGCTTGACAGTGACACCATGGAGCCCAGCGACAGATCGAATTCTGAACCGACATGTTGGTCTTTCATCACTGTTCATGCATGGACAATAGCTCATAGCAATTTCATAGTGGATGTAGGCTGCTGTTATTACTAATAAATGCATTTAAATTTTCTGGACTTCACGGTTTTACTACAAGAACATAATTCCAATAACTAAACGTTTGGGGTTGGTATGATTTTTAATGTTAAGTCTCTTATGCTCACCAAAGCAGAATTTATTTGATCAAAGATTTTCAGTGTTGAAAACTTTTGCTCTGCTTATTATTTCTGTTTTTCTACTAAATAAATTTATATATATGTACAACTAACCAATCGTTTTGAATCAATCTTTTTAACTTAGGCATTGGAACATTCTATGGTAATTTATACCTATGGATATTCATTTAGCGATTTGCTAAAAATTGCATTTAGCAGTGTTATTAAATTATTAGTGTTTTAGCTATTATACTGTATATATAAAAGAAACTACAAAATGTGATAATGAATATCAATATCAATATATAATGCAAAGTGGCAAGTCTGCTTACTAGGGATGTAAGGATGCACACCGAGCTGGTTAAAAATCGATACAAATATGTGACTTCAAATCGGTTGAGATGTTAAACGAATCGCGATACAATTGGAGGTTGGCGTTTATATGAATGTATCTCTTGAGGGGAATTGACCATCTTCAGAAAAGTTTAGAATGTATTTTCTCTTCATCTTGCCTCTGAATAATGCATATTATAATTTTCCATAATGTTCATAAGCGCAGCGCTGCTTTGTTTACATCAGTAACCAAGTAAAAACACTGAATTTCCGCTGTTCCATAAGCGCCACCTGCTGTCAGAGAGTGAATTTGCGTTTTCATTCAGCCTGTTTGCTGTTTTTGTTTCTAGCTAAACAGCTCTCCCAAAACAGATTTAAATAAAACTGCGATCCATGGTTATAAAAATCCAGATCTTTCAGAATCAATTTTCACAAAGCAATCTTTACAATCTTTGAGGACGTCAATAAGTTACTGCATGTCTGTAATATTTGCAGATAACCGATATGGTACCAATATATATTGCATCCCTATAGCTGAATCAGCAGGGCAATGTTTTTATAACGACTTTCTGTTGAAAGCTTACATAAGGTTGTTTTTCTTTTCTGTCATTTTGTTGTGTCCTCCATACTGTTTCTCCAGCCTTTCCAGCTCAGTTCTTGATGTCGTCGTGACCTCCGCGACCAAGCGAAACACTGAAGCGGAAAACCACATTAGTCCTATTTTGAATTGCACACCTGTGGTTCTTCTTTACCCTGCTTGTCGTACATAGTGAGTAAGACGTTTTAGACACGGAAATAAAGATGAGGCACCATAGCTTTTCATACGGCATTTCACAACACTGACAAGGAAAAAGCGCACAGTGACAGTGTGGCCCTCTCCGAGTCCCAGGGAGCTATTAGCTGACTGGAGATAGTGTGCTGCGTCGGTCCGCCTCTGCAGTGGCCTTCAGTTGTCAGCGCTGGGAGAGTGTACCGCGTGAGGGCTGAGTCATAATGAGCGGTGTGCTGACGAGCAGAGCCGCCCCAAAGATCCACGACTAGCCGCTGTGTTACAGGCAAGTGCCTCGATGTACCCCACTCTCTCTGCTAAAGCTCTGAGTCATCTGTGAATAATTTGGACCACCGCAGGGCTTAGATTCTGACTCATCGCTCTAAACCAAGGTTTTTGGGGGGCTTCTTAGAGTGGGATAACTATAGAGGAAAGCCTAGGCTTTGGGAGAGGAAATAGAAAGCAGCCTCTTGTCCATGTCGCATGCAATCTTGACCTTGTTCGGATCTGTGTTACGTATGAAGTTACGTGTGCTCATTAGCCTTGTGAGGAAGAGGCTTTGTGGATGGATGCTTTATCATTTTGCATGTAGATACGTTGTGACTGTGCAGGTTTTTCCTAAGATGATCTTGCTACTCAAAACAACAGATCTGCCAGCTGGTGGATTACATATTCCAGTCTTTGGTCTTAAGGCCACTTACGTTGCTCTCTCATGACTCTTAGCTTGGCAAATTTAACTTGCATCACAAAAATGAAAGCAAACTGTCATTTTTTTGTTTTTATATTACATTTGAAAGTTATATAAAACTTTACATCAAATTTCCTTCTATACTTACTCACCCTCATACTTGGTACACAAAAGATGAATTTTTGAAGAAATATTTTTTGAAAATGAATGAGGACTTAGGCTGTCAAGTTTCAAAACAAAAAAAGTATCTGGCATTAACTATTCTTGTGTTCATGTTTTTATTTGGCTTTTTTTCAGTGAATTGATTGACTCAGTTCACAGAACTGATTTGTTCATGAATTGAACTAATTTGGTTCAAGTTCAATTCATGAATTTAAATCTGATTCAGGGATTCATTCATGCTGGTTAACATTGGTTTTCCAACTGGAGATGAAGATATCAGTGAATAATGACTTTATAATGACTAATAACTTTTAGTTTATTATATTTACACAAAACTGTCACATGGCTCCATTCAGAAGCTGAATACACACTACCTTTCAAAAGTTGTAGGTAGATAAATATTTTAAAAAATGTTTTTGAAAGAAGTTTCTCATGTTCACAAAGGCATCAATCATAAATACAGTAAAATGGTAATATTGTGAAATATTATTAGAATTTAATATTTAAAAAATGTAATTTATTCCTATGACGACAAAGCTGAATTTTCAGCAGCCATTACTCCAGTCTTCAGTGTCACATGATCCTTCAGAAATCATTCTGATATGCTGATTTTTGGTACTCAAGAAACTTTTTTTTTAACATTTCTGCTTAATATTTTTCTGAAAACCGTGATATTTTTATTAGGATTCCTTGATGAATAGAAGGAAAAGAACAGCCATCATTTATTGGAAATATAAATATTTCTTAACATTATAAATGTCTTTACTGTGACATTTGATCAATTTAATATATCCTTGCTGAATAAAAATAAGCATTTCATTTTTAAAAAATCATACTGACCTCACAAGTTTGATTAGTATAGTGTAGTTCACAAGCCATATGGACCACTTTTCATGATACTTTTATTTTGAGATTTTTTTTAAGCTTGAAAGCCCTGTCCGTCTTCATTTTCATTTTATTGAAAAGAGTGGTCAGGATTTTCTTAAAAAAAAAAAAAAGATCTTTTATGTTCCTGAGAAGAAAGCCAGACATTTGGAACAACATGAGGGTAAGTAAGTGATTCATTTTTTGTGTGAACTGTCCCTTTAAACATGAGGGGCGGTTTGTCAGACTGCTTCTATCAGAGTAAAGCCAATTTGTCAATCTTCTCCGTTTACAAGGACAGGTATCAGTGCCAGAAACTCGGTCTGTGTGGTCCGATATGCATGCTGAGCACACACACAGACTGATTTGACTCTTCCTGTGGCGTCAGCAGTGATGGTTTCGAGCAGTCAGCTTCCCTCTTTTTCCACCTGGGAAGAAGGAATGCATCAGCGACATGAATGACGTGCTTTCCTCTGTTTGTGTGTATTATCGAGGGAGAGGGGAGAAATAATAGGATAAATGGTTAACTCAGGACATCCCGCTCAAAAACAAACATCAAAACACTCGAAATCCCATCATGCACCCTGACGTAACACCCCAGCTCAATCACCTTAACTGTACTAAAAGAAATTCAGTTCATTTAGAAGCAGGCTGCGGTATGGCTTAGTTCAGTGAACCAAATCCACAACGTTATCACTGATTTACCTGAAATTCAGAGTGAGGTCAAAATGCCCTGTATACTAAAAAGGAACTGCCTGTTCCAAAAAGATACATTTCATTATGCTCGTTTCTAAGAGTGAGCAAACTGCAAAGTCAACTCTGAACTGAGCAACTACCACACAGTGCCTCTCAATAATTGTCTCCAGTGTGTAATTAGTAAGTCCTGAGGGTAGACTCTCAAGAAAATAATTGCATACTTGATTTGGGCTAAAATATAACACACGGTAATTGAACCTTGTAATATGGGTTTTATGGCTCTTAAGATATATGCATTACTCTTGAAGTGCACATCTGATATTAAAACTATGACTTTTTTTGGTACGCAAACATTATAGCTGGTATATGTGCAGTTTCTGTAGTTTTAATGAGTTTATCAAGTGAGTTTCAAAACCTAGTTACCTGGCTTGATGTCTTCTGCCTAGTAGGCAGCTTCCTTCTAAGGCATTCTAAATGAAATGAATCATTATAAGTGACTGATTTGTGTGGAAATATCATGTCACACAAATAATGTACAGGCGGCTCAATCACATTTGATTCCATTAGAGTTTGGGAGAGCAAAATATCATAAAAATATATAACAAATATTTTGTAAAACCCAGTTTTCAGATGAGCACTCCACCACACATCATACTGTACACTGAAACAATCTGGTGTAATTTCACTTAGAAATTAGTAAATTTCACAAATAATTTTAAAGACTTGGCAAGCAACACATTGAATTAAAAGTACAATTTTGAAGTAGAAAGACCGAATTAGTTTTTTCTTGTAAAGTGTACTTTAATAAATCTTATTTATTTACAACTATTTTAATTTACAGGTATTTTTACAGTGTGCTATTTTATTAATTTGCATTAGAATTTATATTTCTCTTGCCTCTTCCTTAATATATATATTTCAAATATACAAAAAAGGCCATTACAGATGTAGATACAAGTATATTTACATAAACATATTTCAGATACAAAAACAGATAAGATTTAAGGTCATATCTTAAAGGCAGGGTATGTGATTTTTCAAAAACACTTTAGAAAACTGATTCGGGCCGAATCGCAAAACAAACTTGTAGCCAATCAGCAATAAGGGGCGTGTCTGCTAGTTCCAGGTCTTTCTGAAGCTCTCCACAAGTGATCCTTGGCTCTTGGACAACTCTTCTGATAATTCTTTTCACTCCTCTGTCAGAAATCTTGCGAGGAACACCTGGTCGTAGCCGGTTTATGGTGAAATGATGTTCTTTCCACTTCCGGATTACGGCCCCAACAGTGCTCACTGGAACATTCATAAGTATAGAAATCCTTCTGTAACCAATGCCATCAGTATGTTTTGCAACAATAAGGTTGCGAAGCTCTTTGCTTTTACCCATCATGAAATGTTTCTTGTGTGACACGTTGGTCATGAGATTAGGATTGCTTTCTAATTACTGATAGATTTCAGCTGGTGTCTTGGCTTTCCATGCCTTTTTGCACCTCCCTTTCTTTGTGTTTACTTTTTCCCTGTGTCATTCTACTTTATTACACAGAACTTAATTTCTGAACTTAATTGTTTTGTTTTCTTTGTATGTATAGATTACCTGGATTGTTACCGACATCTGGTAAAAATTTCATGTCAACAGCTCCTTTAGAAATATATTTACTGAGAAAAATAGTGATGTGTTCAGTACTTATTTTACCTGCTGTATTTTGGCATTTGAAGGTTGAGACAAAATATATTTCCAGTTTGAAAAATATATTCCCTTAAGCTGCCCTCATTTAAATATTTATATTTCTACTTAATATATAATACTTATATTTGAAACATATTTTGGCCAGAAAAAAAGCATTTTTCTCAGTCTCCTTTGTTTATGTTCAGTAATTTCACTTTAATGGCAATGAAAAGAACCTATTCATTGCCATTACAGTGAAATTACTGAACCTACACATAGGAGCCTGAGAAAAATGTTCATTTTAAGAAAATTTCAGACGGCACTTAGATGCTTTCCATTGATGTATGGTTTGTTATGATAGGACAATATTTAGCCAAGATGCAACTATTTGAAAATCTGGAAACTGAGGGTGCAAAAAAAAATCTAAATATTGAGAAAATCACCTTTAAAGTTGTCCAAATGAAGACCTTAGCAATGCATATTACTAATCAGAAAATAAGTTTTGAAATATGCAATAATAATAAAGATTATTACTTGACATCCTAATTATTTTTGGCATAAAAGAAATATTTAGCCAAGATGCAACTATTTGAAAATCTGGAAACTGAGGGTGCAAAAAAAAAATCTAAATATTGAGAAAATCACCTTTAAAGTTGTCCAAATGAAGACCTTAGCAATGCATATTACTAATCAGAAAATAAGTTTTGAAATATGCAATAATAATAAAGATTATTACTTGACATCCTAATTATTTTTGGCATAAAAGAAAAATGGATCATTTTGACCCATTCAATGTATTTGTGGCTATTGCTACAAATATACTTGTGTTACATAAGACTGGTTTTGTGGTCCAGGGTCACATATATGCATGATTAAACATGACTGTGTAAATGTTTTTTTACAAGTTCAGCTGAGTGAACTGTTTTAACCCTCTCTGCATTCCAGAGATCTGAACACACCCAAACAATGACATTATCTGGAACAAGAACTGTCTTGCAGATGGTCTTTGTGTAGATGTTTGTGTGCTACGCAAGTAAACCATTTCTAGGTTGATAGCGTCAAAGGTTGTTTTTTCTGATCAGCTCAACATGACGACAGTGACTCAACCAGTGCCGTGCGTTTACTGTTTGTCTGACCAATGGGACATGGGGGAAGTGTCTGAGAATCATTTTTGCTGAGGCTAGTGGAGCAGAATTTACATAGTTTAGCTTAAGTACATTAGTGTGATTTTACTCGGCTATACAGTCCAAATGCAGTGCTAACAGGGCATGATGATTATTTTGCCCCGGCAATGCAGTGTCTGTGCTTTCATTTGTGGAAACTCTAATTTGATCGCTTTCTAGATCAGTGACGATGACCCCAAGGGCAGTTCTGAGCATCTCGCTTCCAAAGTCGTGGCCTTGCGCTCGCTCGTGATGTCTCCTTGCATAACGCTTAATCAGCAGACGCGTATTGGGTAATAATCTCCCCGCCGCTGATTAATTCCTTCTCAGGAATGTCCGAAATTAACAACCACGACGGAAGCGCAAGCTGCTTGCCGAGACATCCCGGACTCTCTTTGCCTGTCATCAGCCAAATAGATCTGGAAAATAGTGCAAATGGTAATCTCTGGATTATAGTGTTAATCCTGGGCTGGAAGACAATAGGGCGAGAGGTTCTGTTTGTGCCCTGAAATGAGGCTGGCTGGCTGTCCTGCAGGTGATTTGGAGCGAACCCAGTCTAATTTTGCATTTGCCTGGATCAGGGGTCTGATTTCATACGGTTCAGGTTTTTAAAGGTACAGTAGCTTGTTTGATTTTGTAAGGCAAGAATGTTGAAACATCTGATAGCAAGGATTAGGCTTCCATTGGGAATTAAAGAGACCAAATAAACCAAGACATCATGTCTTGCTAATAAGATTTATTCTTATTTATTCTTTATTATGAAGATGCCCTGGTATCTGGATTTAAGATTAATTAACTGGCAGATTAATAACAGAGATGTTTGTGTTCTTTCAAGAGCCACTGGAAAATTCACATGGCTCACCTCAAGAACTGAGCATCACCATACTCATGGAGACAACCTTGGCACAAGTGGCGTGATTGGCTCGGGCGGAACAGAAGTAACTGAGTGTGTTCCATCGCACAGACGCCGCTCTCAGTGCCCTATAAGTGCACTTAAAGGTGTAGAGTAGGGCTGCACAATAAATATTGCACGATATTTAATGCGCATCTTGTCAGTAAAGCCGGTTCTGTAATCAGCGGTAAATCTCTCATGTTTTGCGCAGCTTGTCTGTGAACAACGGCTCTGTGTAGTCAATTGTTCACAATGTGAAAACACGCACGTGATGGAGATTTACCACTGATTGCAGAACCAGCTTTACTGACGAGATGCGCATTAAATATCGCATGCGATTTATCGTGCAGCCCTAGTGTAGAGTCTCTCCAAGTGCCCTGGTTTCTCCTCAGAAATTGCTCTCTGCAACCTCTAAAGTTCTCCTGACCAAATATTACAGGTGAAGGACACAGAAGCTCATGAGAGAGCCTCTCAACCGCAAGAAACACACTAACAGCTGCATCTAAAGGAAACCAGGCTTTTGTCTGGCTATTTAAAGTGAATGCCCTCTATGCTTATACATTGTTCATGTTTTTGACAGGCAGCCAATTTTTTCGTTTTATTCCCTTTTAAAGCTAAAAAAATATGCTATGGATAAATAACACAATTGTAGTTGACGTATATTTTTCAGTATACAGTATCAGTTTTAGGTGACGTCTTTAGATGACCCTTTCTTGTCAATGAAAGTGGCCCAAATTCAGTCTTCTAAGGGTGGGTGGAATCAATTTTCAATGGATATGGAATACTGGATGCTGTGGAATATAAATTTGAGTGGCATTACAGAAGAAGAGAAAAAAGTTTTGGTCAGAAGGTAGGCCTGTGCGTCAGTGTCACTACAGCCTAAATTACCGTCCTCCTTGGCTCAACTAGGTCATCTGCTCTCAAATAGACTTGCACACTTCATTTCGTAGCCCACATCGCTCACCTTATTTATCCTTCAGATTTTCAAGCATCCACACACTGCCAGCTTGAGACCTCATTTACAATACAAAAAAAAAAAAAACATTAACAATGATTAACCTCGACATGAATGCTTGACAAAATTGATTTTGTTTCTGAAAAACTGGGAATGTTTTATATATACATTCATTTTTAATACATATTTATATTTTATTTTTATGATCAATTATCAATGTTTTTTGTATTTATACATATTTAATTGTAGATTTTTTTTATTTATGTTATGTTTTTGTTTTGAAAAACAATATTTTTTATGTTTACACACTATAATTATAATTTTTTTTAAATCATAGTTTTCAGTTTATGTTTATGTATTATAGTATATTTGATGTATTTCTTAAATTTCCTAATTTATGGTTGAAAATATTGAACATTGCTTTACATAAACTGTAATCTGTAATGAATGGAATAAAAATTGATGACAAATCTACAAATATATCTTACATTTTCTGAAATTTTGATGTTTAAAATTATGAATAGTCATCTCTCATCAACCAAATCAAACGAATATCAGTATCGAAAAAGGTGTATTACCAAGTGAAAGTTCATCCCAACTCAAACCCTGCTTTCCATAATCCAAACCGAGATTTGTTTGGCAAATGCATTGTGGGGAAAAGCAAATATTCCAGAGGGAACGTATGACTCAAAAGCATCCGGTAATATCCCACCTTGCTGGAAACTGCAAAATAGAACTGTGTGATTGAGAGCTGTGCGTTAAACGGTAGCTTCATTAGATGATCACACGTTGTCAAGTGTTTGATCAGGCCTCATTAACATCCTGGGCAGATACCACATATTCAAAAATCTTCAATGACCACATTACGCCCTCTGCCTAGTAGCACCTAGCAACAGATTGGACACGGTATATGGTGCAATAACTCGCAATGGCATTTGACTAACCTCTTTGTTTTGTATTATACTGACCCCAGTGCCATTTCATCTGCGTTATGACATTGTACAATTGTACAATCAACATAATGATTAAGAACAAGCATTCAGTTCTGAGCAATGACCTAAACAGACCTACTGTGCTGCTGGATAGGATAGAATTAGACTAGAGGATGTATGTATATATATATATATATATATATAATCTCACAGTAATATGTTGTTTATGTTTATGGTTTTATCATTATGATGCAGTTAAGATTATGCAACTTTATTTAGGCATTCGGCTGCTTTCTTAGTGGATGCCAATCGGTAAATACATAAAAATTTTTATTAAGTATTATTAATCAGTGCCATGTAAAATTATCAGTGTGATGCAAAACAAATCATCTGTCCTAACATGCTCTAAGGCTTTAGTCAGCTGGTTTCTTTAGCCCTAATCTCCTTTTTGCTTTACGTTTCTCCATTTCCATTGCACCCATTTGTCTTATTTGTCTACTGTTTGATGTTTTTTATCCAGAAGCTTTCTCAGTGATAGTGACTTTCATTTTGTTTTTATGCTTCACATGCTTGCAGGATTTTTGATTCTCCCTGGAGCGTTTGAGACCCCCTGTTAGGTGTCGAAGTGAGGAAGATGTGCGTTGTATTATGTCACAGCCTGGAGCCTCTACTGGCAACAGTCCAGCATGGGTTTCAGGCCACTGTGTTCTTGCCCCATTGGAGACTCGGACGTAGAGCCGCCTTGCCAGAGAGAGATGATGCCCAGATGGCATGGCGACCATGTCTGTGGACAGTTTGGAGGGCTGATGGCCTAGATTCCAACACAAGTGCGCTCAAGTCTGTTCAGTCCTGTGGTCCAGTTAACACTGGAGAGCGAGAACACTAGGGCAAGCGTCTTTAAGTAGTCAAACCCTTATCTACAATCTTTTCTCCATACACAATAATTCTCAAATTTGTTCAAATTCGTAACTCTTAAGATTTAAAGGGATAGTTCACCCAAAAATTAATTAATCATTAATTACTCACCCTTCCAAAACCGTAAGACCGTCGTTCATCTTGGGCACACAGATTAAGACATTTTCTATGAAATCCAAGAGTTTTCTTGATTATATTGTATATATAATCTCTATTCTTCTCTATTATATTTCTTGTTATATTGATATTGATCGTTCTTGGTGTGAACAGGCAGTGAAAAGATCTAGTTCTCCTTCAGTAATTTATTCCTTGCTGTAAGTAATAGCATGGACATAATTATACAAATTTAAATTTGTCTGTAGACCCCTCAGATCAAAGCCTCCAGAAATTATGATAGATGAAACAGTCTGTGACATTTAGAACTGAACGCCGCTTGTCTGGGCCTTAGAAACTGCTGTAAAAAGATTGCATAGCGAGGATGCTTTCTGAGGCCCAGTAACGCTGTTACCTGAGATAACACTGACTTCCTGAGACATCAAAAAGCAGCCTTTTTCGATAAAGCCCTCTTTCTCTCTTTATCTTCATGTCTCATTTTCTGTCTCTCTTTCTATTTAGCTCTTACTCACTTTGTTGGTAAAGGTATGCAAAGCTTTTCAACCTGTGCGACGTCAGCAGGCAGGTCAAAGGAAGAGAGTATGAAAAGTGTGGGTTAGCGCGATGCGTAGGCGTGATGACGCCATCGCTCTCTTTTCTCTCCCTCCCTCCCTTTCCGAAAGCGTGACTCTGAGGCGCTATACTGAGCAGGAGAGGAATGATGGGAAAAGTGGGGTTTTCATGAAGGTCCTTGACCCAGAACAAGCACTAGTCTTTATTTAGGCATGCCGGGGGAGGATGGTGGGTGTAATAGAGAGATTGAGAGAGAGAGTGATGGACAGGAAGAGGATTTAGTTTGGTGTTAATCCTGCATGCTGCTATTAATAACCCTTGAGTCATCTACGCACACACACACTCCAGTTTATCAACAAGCACCCACAAACTATTTCCACCCACCAGCTCTTCTTATGAACTGGGGAAAGTCCATTTATGTGTTGTGTTACACAGTTAAACATGGTATATTGTGCACATCGTACTTATTAAAGAAGTTAAAAGTTTGTCATTATTTACTCACTCTCACATTGTTCCAAACACATCTGACTTGCTTTCTTCAGTGGAATATAATGTATGGGGACTAGGACTGTCAGGCTCTAAAATGACAAAAAAGAAAAAGAAAATACCATAAATGTAGTTTATGTTTTGTGTGCTCTTCTGAAGTCATATGATAGCTTTGTGTGAGGAACAGACAATAAGCCACATGGACCATTATTATGATTTATTTATGGTTCTTTTTAGTCATTTTGGTGCTTGAGTGCTTCAGTCCCCATTTACTTTTTTATATCAAAAAGAGTGCCCTCAGAAACTTACCTTTTGTGTTTCACACATATGAGTTTGAACAGCGTGAAGATGAGTAGACATTGACAGAATTTTGCATTTTATATCTTCTTAATATTCATTTTAGGCATTCTTAACACAGTTTAATCTTAATGATAAATGATGCTTCATTATGGCAGTACATCACCACCATGGATCACAACAGAACAGCCACTTATGGCTAAACTGAACTGGAGTCTCAGAGGAGCAGCTGTGTGTGAAAGGAAAATCCTCTCATACACACACACACACACACACACACACACAAGTGATGTTGAGTGTTTGGGGGATCTTACACAGTCAAGGACGGTT
>NW_015663491.1:67500-85716 GCF_001515625.1 Sinocyclocheilus rhinocerous
AAAAAGTCTGTTGGCAAAGAGGTTTTTGATGCACAGTGGTCATAAGAACATATTCAGCTGGAATATCTTTGGCCATTCTCTCTGTTTTGACCTGTACATATTGCTTTTACCTCCTACTCATCATCTCACGGTTAAACGAGCACTCGCTCTGGTGCTGAAAAAAGAAAAAAAAATGCAGGAAAATTGAATCGAATACTGACAGTGCTCCTTTGCATAATGTTTCCGTGATCTACTCGTCAGATGTTTTAAAGCGCTCTCTCTCTTCCTCTCTCTTTTACAGTAATTGCCCTTTTTCCTTGGCTGCAGCCCTGGCCCGTGGTACAGCTGATAGTATCCTGCAAAGCGATCTCTCCATGTACTATCTCAACAAGAGTGTGGAGGATGGCACAGACACGCTGCCTCGTAAGTGCCCTATAAAAACCACATCACATAAACGTAACTTGCACTGTGAAGTCTTATTTTTAAACGAGACAAGTCTAGCGTAGATTCATTGTGGTTTTCTTGACACTCATGAGCCATCTGAAGTCACGCAGTGTCAGTAAAGCCAGTGAATGAGTTGGATCTTGCTATCGAGTAGAGATCTCGTGATATTTGATCCGAATGTAGGCCATTCTGCACAATTTTAAACCTCCTATTCAACTGCAAATTTAGGTCACTTACTAACTTAACGGTGGCCTGAATTGCTTCCTTATCTTTCTATATTCGAATTGAAATGGCAAAGGAATTTGAGGTGAGAACGGCTGCTAATGTGCCACAGTTTTGGCTGGTTTAGAAAGGAGCAGGTCTAATGGAACTCGAAAGATCTATTCAAATTTGACACCTCTTTTTGTTATGATATCGTGTCTGATCTGATTCATTTCCCCCTTCACTTCAGATGACTCTTTCTGTAGCAATAACTGTAAACTGCCACATGAAAGTATATTACAATCTTTATGGAGGACAGATGTTGCCTGACATGCAAATGATGATGCGCAATATGTTAGTATCATATTGGTCTTTGGCCTATATTTAAGATTTTTTTAAATCTGTATTGGTCAATATTGCGTATTTAATTGTACACGCCCATTTCCTTTATTTTTACATTTAGATGACCTTTGACGTCATCTTTAAAAACACTAATAATTTAAATATATGAAATCATTTTAATAGTCTTTTTTAAATATAATACTTTAGAGTAATCTAGCAAATATCAAAATAAATATTCACTTTTTATACTCTACATTATAAAATGAATGGTTAAATTTATTTATAGCATTTAAAATAATTAATTAGTTTTTTAGTATTATATTTCTAATTTATTTAGACAATATACTGTAAAATTTTAACATCAACCATAACATGAAAATTATTATCATTATAATATATAATATATATGAAATACATAAAATAATAGATATTAAAATTCTATACTCTGTTGTCTAAAATCTATTTTAAGACAAAAAAATTGATTTGATGAATCTATTATAAAAAAATATATAAATGTATGTTATTTGTAATATATAATATTTAATTTGATTAAATTATTAAAATATATTACAATATTAAAATTAATTACATTACTATTATTTACCAAAAAGTATAAAAGTTTAATATATGTAATTTTTATATTGTAACATTTCATACCGCTGTATTGTATATATTTATATATTTTCAATTTATATTGACAAAATAGTATGGAATTTTGATATATATTTTATTAATGTCTCTTTAACATTCTTGTGCTGCCACAGAGAACGGAAATGTAGTTTGGTTTGCCCGTTCACCCAAACAGATTACAATTCTGCTTCTGTTAGTAGGAAAATTATACATTTTATCTTTAATTGTGACCGACAGCAATTTGTTTCTGCCATAATTCTTTAATAGACATACGACAACTCTGGAAGAAAATTCCTCACTGGTAATTACAACATTGCGGTGGCGTTCATGTGCACTGATCTCATAAATACAATCATTCCGGCATGTCATGAAGGCTGCAATAATTCTCTGTGGTTCACATCCAACTATTGCCGTCATGAGTTAGCGCAGACATTCACATAGCACGCTGATCCCAGACACTTTCCTGAGTGGACGGTCGATTTATAAAGCCAGATGGACTGCAATCTGTGTTGAGTTTAAGCACTGTTCAAAAATACGTCAGAGCACGAGAACTCCACTTGAGCCGAGTCTGGTTTTCCTCAGCCAGGACAGTTGATAAAGGGTTTCACGGGAGGTACAGTCCTTTAAACAGGCCTACATGACGTGACCCATTCCAGCAGCAGAGAGTATGTTTAGTGTAAGTCGTAGCAGTGGAAACGACTGACATCAGTACATTGGGCGGCAGACAGACTTCTGCTCAGGGCAAAGGCAGTACATAGTGTTCACCGGCTCAGCCTTGAGATGGCAGATTAAATTTAGATTCTGTGCCCACAGAGACAACACAGAGAGAGAGAGAGAGCATCTAAAAGACTAAGGGAAGAGAAAAGAGCATGTAATGTCTGCTTTTACAACCATCAAACAATCTAAAAGGCCTCTTCGTCCACACAATGCTAAAATACATCTGTCAAAAGCAGTACTGAGGCGGACTGATAGACAAAGACAAAAATGCAGCCTTTGAAAAATACGCCATAAATGGAGTCATAAAAAACAGACACTCCATTAGGCAAATCTGTGACTTTGCCATAGGTTTTGTCATGCAAACTCTTTCAGCAACATTTTATGAGCTTGAGAAACAAATAACTTGCTTGCCAATGATACTTTTAAAGGTTTTATACACCTAAAAATAAGAATTCTGTCAATTTACTTACCCTCATGTCTTTCCAAACCTGTGTGACTTTCTATCTTTCTTCTTTTTGCAATAGAACACAAAAGAAGATGTTTTGAAGAATGTTAATGCTGCACTTTTTCAGACAATGAATGCAAATGCAGTTTTTATATGCTTTATTTCAAGTCTTCTGCAGCCATGCAACAACTTTATGTAACAAATAGACTGAAATTCATTCCTGTATCTTTTAAATCTTATTCACACTTCCAGATATTCAAATTTGGCGTATTCTAATATGAGAGACATGAGAACCAGAAGCAATTGGTGTCATCTGACATTTGACCCGACATGATGTGTTTTGATCTGCCAGAATGTGGGTTTGGAACAACATGAATAAATGATAACAGATTTTTCATTTTTAAGTAAACTATCCCTTTAATAGGCAAAACAATTGGGTTAGTTGTCCATCAAATGCATATCACTATCTGAAAAGCTTTGAGGACGTAAAGAGCAGCATATAGATCACAGGTGGTTGTAAAGGGAGAGCATGTGCTTCAGAGATATTGATGAGATGTTCACAGAATGAAGGAATGTCAGTTTTAGTCCATAGAGACCAGAGCTGGAACAATCCCATCATCATTAACCAGTCACCTCCTCTCTCTCTTTCTCAGTTGGCAGATGGCCTCTTTTGCCCACTGTCCTCAATTCCGCTTCCACTATGCATTTAATCAGCAGCTCATGCACTCTTCTTTTCCAATATGATATTACAGTCAAATCTGTTTGTCTTGTGAGAAAAAAAACAGCACTGTCTGTTTGTGTGTGGTGCATGTATGTTTTTTTTTACACTGTTGTGACATATGAAAGAATGGCAGCTTAGTCATCCTGAATCAAAGCAGCTCAGAGTGTTTGTGTTTGCCTGTGTAACATGTAACATGTTATTTGCCTCGGCAGAGATCGATTCGGTGAAGCTGGCCCGGCTGGTCTTTAATAAGCTATGCGAGACATGCTGTCATTGGCTAAAGGAGTTCCCGTATCGCCGCCGCCACTTGCCGTACTACGAGACCTCCATCCACGCTATTAAAAACATGCGTCGAAAGATGGAAGACAAACACGTCGTCATTCCTGACTTCAACACACTTTTCAATCTACAGGTATGACCTTGATTGTGACTTTGAATGACCTTTTATTTTTCACCAAATATAATGTACACTACTGTTTAAAAGTCTGGGGTCAGTAAGTTGATTTGTTTTTAAGAAATTAGTATTTGTATTCAGCATGGATGCATTAAATTTATCAAAAGTTACAGTACAGACATTTATTACGTTACAAAAGATTTCAAATAAATGCTGTTCCTATTAACTTTCTATTAGTGCTGTCAAAATTAGCGCATTAACTGCGGTCAGATGAGATGTTGTGAGGCCATATATCAGTAAAAACGAATTTTCCTGTCCTGTCAGCCGTTACACTGTGCTCATAGTGCATGCTCTTCAATTACACGCACAAACACAGTGGCGCGCGCTGTAGCCTGTATCATTTCATATTAAAGCGCGAATGAAACTACGAGTATCCGCATCACATTCAGCAGCGGCAACTCTTAAAGTAGTAGCAGCCAAATAACCTAACCCAGCTGCTGTGATGTCTGTTCATCAGAGAACAAAAGAAAAAAATATTAAACAAATGATTAATCAAATATTAAAAATATACTGTCTTTATGTTGATTCTACATTCATTTGAAGATTGAATGTGAAATTATTTAAATATAAAAGTATATTTCAAAATGTTAATGTTAGGTGGGATTAATCGCGATTAATTTCAGAAAAAATGTGCAATTAATTTTTTTAAACGTTTGACAGCACTACTTTCTATTAATCAAAGAATCCTAAAAAAAATGATCACGGTTTCCACAAAAATATATTAAGCAGCACAACTGCTGTCAAGAAATGTATCTTGAGCAGCAAATCAGCATGATGCTGAAAATTCAGCTTTGCACCACAGGAATAATTTTAAAATATATAGCAATAGAATACTGTATATTACAATAGAAAATAATTACTTTCAATTATAATAATATTTCACATTTTTACTGTTTTACTGTATTTCTGATCAAATCAATGCAGCCTTGTTAAGCGTAAGAGATGCTTTCAAAAGCATGAAAAAAATATAGTTTTAGGTAGTTTATAATAAACACCAAACAATCCAATATTTCTCTGATTCAGTATTTTTATTTTATTTATTTATGCTGTTTACAGTACCTAGAGCTGTCATAGAGACAAATATGATTTCTCAGGACACCTATTTAAGGTGTATATTTGTCAGACAGTATCCCCCAAAAAATCTTACAACACATTGTATTTATTTTATGGATGTAGAGATCATTTCCATGGCAAATTCTTCTCTAAAGTTTATTTATATCCCCTTTTTGATTGGCAAAAGATGATAGAATATGATCAGGAAATGTTTCACAATGGATTTAAACCTGCAGCACCCATATGAGCACCAGGGCTCAATATGTCCGAGGATCTACGCAAGCTGCTAAGCCACAGCTCCGACCCACAGGCAAATTCTAAGGCATCTAACAGCCCATGAATACTAAGGCTGTCAGCAGCTCATGATTGCTTTTCATCAAAAACTCATTTTAAGGCCTCTGCTGAGCTTTCCGCACTTTAACAAATAGCTCATACAAATGTGCGTCAAGGTAGATGCTAAAGCACGATACACTAAACATCACTTTTCATCGTAATAGAGTTGTGTTGAGCCTAACATCCCTGAAGAAACAGCATTATGTAATTTCTTTCCTGATTGCCAGTGTAATTTCCAGTCGAGCGAGAATGTGCTCCGTCACCAGAAAGCAATAAGTGCAGACGGATTTGCCATCTCGCATCCAGATCTACTTGATGTTTCAGATGAGATGTGTGGGCTATTCTTCCTCTAATAAGAGCAGACACTGTGGCATTGCTGTCCACTGTAGCATGAAACAGACCCTCCCTAAAGCACGACTGTGGGGAATATTCTGTCCTGATGGCAGCCTGTTTTATCAATACGCTCTTCCCGACCACACTTTACTCATAGACTCTGGGGGGCGGTTCTTCATCTGTCACATCTGGTAGCCACTTGATAAATGCTGGGCTTTTACTGGTATTATTGGCGAACACTAGCATCCCTTTGCCTTAGGCAGAAGCAGATCAGAGACCAGCCATAAGTGGACATCATTCAATGCATTTACATCATTCAATGAGAGAGAGAAACATAAACATAGTTGTTGTTCCACATCAGTGCTCTTCCACATGAGCAACATGACAAAACTAGAATGCTCCCATTATAATTAAATGATGCACACTGAGGACTACACTTTGGAGTAGATAAAAAATTCTATAAAAAATTTAAAGAACAAAAACAATTACGTTTGTCACATATGCATATAATACAAACTATTGCCTGATGTATTATCTAATGTAAATAGTGATTTTTACATTGAAATTATCACAATAAATAAAAAATAATAATAAAAACACAAAGGTTTAGGTGATTAAAAAAAATTACTAAGATTTCATATTCAGTAAATTCATATTTTGAATTTCATATTCACTACAATTTAAAAAAGTTTCAGGATGTATGTGATTTGTGTTTGTTTATGCATGTACATATGCATATAATACAGATTGTTGAATTATATGCTGATATTTCAGTCCTAAATAGCTGTTTTTACATTGAAATGTTCACAATGTTTATAAAAACACTCACAAAAGGTTTAGATGAGTGAAACTAAATCACTAAAGCACTATTTTATGCATATGCATATTATACAAACTAATATTATGCTATTATGATTTAATAAATTAAATCACTGAGACTTAGGATCAAAATCTGTGATGATTATGCATTTCATTTTCTATAAACTACAATAAAAAGTTGCAAGACCCATTTTATTGTCTTTACCTTATGATTTTACTGACCTGATTATCTTGACCTATACTGTTTGTTTATTCATTTACTTTATTTTTTACGTATGTCCTCCATCATGTTTTGTCCCCTTGTAGGTGAAAAAAAAACTTTTTTTTTCTTTTTTTTTTTTTACAGTTAAAGGGAGTAAGAGCAGCTGCTTTGCAGATCATTGCATGCATTGGACAAGATGTGGAATATTGTATTAACTTATTAATCAAAGAAAGAACAAATTAATCAAATCAATTCAAAATAGTTGTTGAATGCATCCACGTGTCATAAAAACCTAAACTAAATGTGAGCATTTTCATGTTGTCTCGAGGCGCTCGAGTAATGGCATCTCAGGGATTCTTCCATAATGAAATCCTTATTTATACCAGTGAGAGCTTATCCCGTTTGACCAGCCCTGCTACGGAACTAAGCCTTTTAATAATTCGTAAGCTGCTGATAATTAAAACCAATCGACAAGAGGAAGCACCAACATTTCATTTGCATATATTTCTCATGTAATATTTCATTTAGCTATGTTGACTGCAGTTGATTTGCGAACAGCTTCTGATCTGTTGGATGCCAGAGGTTGCCATGTTTTTGTTTTCTGTTTCGCACGGATTGAGAGACATTTACAGGGATTTATTTCAATTAAGAATGGATTGTGAGGTCTTTTATGTGGCATTAAGCTATTTTCTGAATAACAGGGGAAAAAAATCAGTATGCAACTATAACAAATTACTTTGAATCATGATATAATCAATGAAATGAAAATTAGAGACAAATTGTTTTATTATTGTCACAGTCATTTTATAAGTAAAGCTAACAGAAGTATGTGTGTTTAGGATCAGGAAGAGCAGGCTTTTTTCGCTGTGTTTGATGGTCATGGCGGGCTGGATGCTGCCATCTATGCCGCCAATCACCTGCACGTAAACCTGGTCAGACAAGAAATGTTCAGTCAAGACCCTAGAGAGGCTCTGTGTCACTGCTTCAAACTTACAGATGAGCGGTTCATACAGAAGGCGTCACGTGAGGTGAGTTCCTACCGCACAAACACTGTCAGACATCAAGATGCTCATATCAGCCCTTTTTGCATTGACAATGTCTGTATGAATCCATATCTCTGGAACAGAACATGCGCTGTGGCACCACAGGGGTCGTGACCTTTCTGAGGGGTCGCACGCTGTACGTAGCCTGGCTGGGTGACTCACAGGTCATGATGGTGAAGAGAGGTCAACCAGTGGAGCTGATGAAACCACACAAACCAGACAGAGAGGTGAGAAAGACTGGACACTCAAAGCTATTTCTTATTATTTAAAAAAATTGTAATTTTTTTTTACATTTAATTCAATTCAATTTAATTTAATTTAATTTTAATTTTAATTTTAATTTTAATTTTAATTTTAATTTTAATTTTAAATAGTTGGAATGGTCAGCTGTTCCAAGTCCATATGACAAAAAAATATTATTATTATTTTCACAATTTTTTTATATTTTAATACAGTTTTATGTTGTATTTAATTTAATTTAATAATTTGAAATAGTGGGAGACCAGTATAAAATAATCAGCTGTTCCAAATGCCGAAAACTGATCTTAGATCAGTCTTAGATTGGTCCTAATTGGGGCATATGACCTTCATTTTTATCTCAGTCGAGCTCTTTGTGTGGGATGTCCTTTAGCACAGTCCATTCAATTGACAAAAGTCGCATGTCAGCAAAGCTGTGTTACATAACGCACTCCCAAGAGTGGATCTGTTGAGCCGAGTCTTTGGAGCTTTATCTATATAATGAAACTGTATGTAAGGCGCAGTTCAGCCGATTAGAGTTTCACTAAATGACACTGAACTGAACATGACACTAACTGTTATGGTTAATGACTCCTCTTGACCATATTGTTTGTTTGTTTGTTTATGTGTTTGTATAGGATGAGAAAAAGAGGATTGAGGCTCTGGGTGGGTGTGTAATCTGGTTCGGCACATGGAGGGTGAACGGCAGCCTGTCCGTGTCAAGAGCCATCGGTATTGGACATTTTAAATTACAATATACAATTTAACAAGCCCTGATTGTATTTCTAGAAAACATTTTGTGTAAACTACTGTGAAAGCCTACATAAATTAGTTAAGTAGTGCTTTTCTCAATGCATATAGTGTTGTTCTAAAGCAGCTTTACAGAGAATATTGCTTCACAAATCCCAGTAATTGAGCCAACGGCATGAGAAGAGAGGTAAAAACACCTTAACATGGTTGTGAAAGCCTTTGCTTTTGTGCTCTTTCAAGATATTCACTTATTTAGGCACAATCTTTTGTAATTTAAAGTGAACTAAAGGTCAGTGGGTGCATATTTTTAGAAGAGGATGTACAGGCCACTGCAGAAAACCCTTTATCATCACACTATAGATTTCAGTATGAAGGAGACAGTGTTTTAGAAAGCAAACCCTGGCACAGACTCAATTTAATCAATGTAACCAGATTGTGCAGCTTCCACTTGGTCTAAATCAGTAGCTGCGTCTGTGTACTTTCGAAAAACAATATTGATTATTGTCAAAACTTAAACCACTGTACTGTTTCAAAACTTGTGTGATCAGACCAACTGTGTGGTTGGATTTGAAAAGTGTACAAACTTCTTCATCACCTCAATAAATTATTGATAATGTATCAGTATACTTTACAGTATGTACATTAGCCAGTGTAAGATTATGGCTTTCAGGCTAATGAACGTTGCTGCAATAACAAAGGCTGACCTCCTGCAAAATCCTTAGGCAGCGTTCCCACGACTTCCTGCCCAGAAACCATTTCACTCCCTAAATGCTGATGGCTAATTTGTCAGATAATCCTATCAGTCTAGCATTTAATTCCCTTAAAGCTCTTGATTCATAAATAGGACAAGTGAGGCTAATTCTGCCATAGCCTAGGCAACTGGTCTTTTACAAACACGAAACAAGTCCAGAACATGTCCGAATCATATTTTACTCAAAAAATCAAAAGAAGCAATTAAGAAATTCTGTTTAGTTTAACGAAAATATTGAAGCATATTTTAGCACATTTTTGCCTTTTTTGCATTATGGCATTATTTGCATGGCAGTTAACTATTGCTGATTCTGAAAAAAATGTGATGTGATTTAACTTGTCACTTTGCTATATATTTTTAATAATAAAAATATATTTATATTTAAAATGTTGTATTTGTTGATTTTAGTTAAAAACAAAATTCCTAGTGCGTTACAGCAGTGAAAATATTGGTTGAAAAAGTTTTTACTAAAACTATCATTTTATTTAAAATTTAGTATTTGTTATAACGACTTTTAATATATTTAACAATAAGGAATTCACACTTTGCAAAGACAAGACCCACCCCCCTTAGTTACTGTTGCTATGTCCAACAAGCCATGCCCCTCTTACACCACACATTGAAAAACAGTGTGAAAAATATATTGTGGAGCAAAGAGGACACTTGACACTTGTTACTTCTGGTATGAAACAAAGTCTTAGCTTTCAAATTTTGTCATTTAAGAATTTCAAACAATAAATACCGTTTTGTGGCTCTTTAATGTGTCGTGACAGATCGCTGTGGCACCTGAACCGATCATCTTTTCATATTTACTTAAAGCATGAAATAAACATGAATGAACATCAGAATGTATTTTATTTCAAACACAGAAAGGCGTTAATACACACCATTTTTCAAGTTTAAGTCCACCGAAGTTAATCTACTCTCCTGTCTGTTTTGTTTGTCGGAAAAAAATGGCGAATTCGTTGTTAGGATTGGTCAGATCGCCTGTCAGTCAAACTCACAGCGAAGGGTCAATTGACAATTGCCATTGACAAATTTCCTGAAATCTATATTTTTTGTGATATTCACTCTCAGTTGATTTACTTTGATTTTTCTTTTGTATGTGCAGGTGATTCAGAACACAAGCCCTATATCTGTGGAGACGCTGACTACTCCACCTTCAACCTGGATGGCAGCGAGGACTACTTGATCCTGGCCTGCGACGGCTTCTACGACACAGTGAATCCAGAAGAAGCTGTGCGAGTCGTCAGCGACCACTTGCAGGAGAACAACGGGGACACCGCCATGGTGGCCCACAAGCTAGTGGCCTCGGCCCGAGACGCGGGGTCAAGCGACAATATCACGGTCATCGTGGTGTTCCTCAGGGACCCCCGTTTGCCCCCACCCTCAGATGAACCGGAGGAGGAGCAGGAAGAGGAGCTGGTGGGGGACACGGGAGAGGAGGAAGAGGAAGTGGAGTCCTTGCAGAGTGAGCTGGTGTGTCAAGACGGAGGGGCGGAGAATGGAGGAAAGAACCGGGCCGGCTGGCCACTCCAGCAGTGCTCTGCGCCGGCCGACCTGGCCTACGAAGACCGCATGGATTCGTTTACGGACAGAACAAGTCTGAGCATCATGGGGCCGGACCTGCGTGCAGAGACTGGCTGCTTCAGGCTCCCAGCTTCATCCAGCCTCCCCCCGACGAGAACCGTCATGCCAGACCTCATACCTCCCTACGGGGGGGCCGGCGCGGCCTGGCGCCCCTACCAAGAGGACGGCCCCTCTGGGTACAGGCAAAAGCCCCAGCCTAAACCCAGAGTGCCCTCCTACATGCAGACCACCTCAGATGGACAATTGTTGGAGGTGGCTGCGCTCTTCCCTCAGGAGGGCCGGAGGAAGAGGCGGCTGGAGATCATGCCGCTGAGGAGGGAATCGCAGCGCCTGATCCGGAGGGCTAGAGAAAGTCACGGTCCTCTGAGCTGCTTCCCAAGCGTGCCCTATCCTCTCCGCTCTCCAGAGAGGAAGCCTGGGATAGCCTTTCCCCATGTAACCCACAGCAAAAGGGTCTAATCGACAACTTCCTTGCCCCATCATGCCGCCCTCCGTCCCTGAAGCTAAAACGCGCTCATTTTACATGACATTTCACAACACATGACGTGGGCGTACACACACATACATGCATACTCTGTTCCAAAACCTAGTGAGCAGCCTTAATAGGCAGCATTTTGAGGGACCTTTTAGTCACCTTGTATTGGACCAATTTTAAGGCAGCATCACATGTATCCTTTGTGCAGAACACAAACCCAGAATTAAGAGAGTGAAAATCTTGATAAAAACAGTTTACTATAATTGACCCAATATTTGTGTGTTTTATATATAGTTATGCTCATCACCATGGAAGCTTATTTCTGCCGTGGAATAAAAATATAAAAATTAACTTTTTTTGGTTCACAATTGTGAGTTTATGTCTCACAATTGAGACATTTTTTCTTACGTTATAAACCTGTAATTGTGAACTTGCACTTTTTTCTCAGAATTCTGATTTTTTACCTCTCACAGTTCTGACTTTTTGTCTCGGAATTCAGAATTTACATCTCATAATTCTATTATATTTCCCCTGAATTTTTACACCAGCGTAAACTGACCGCATACACATGCAGAGTTCTGTCAGAACTGTGAGATGTAAGCTCAAAATTCAGAGGAAAAAAGTCAGAATTGCCGAATGCAAACTAAGAATTCTGAGATTTAAAAATTCAGAAGTGCAAGATGTAAACTTAGAATTCTGAGGTCCTGTTTACACTAGTGTGTTTTCATTTTAAAACGATTCTCGTCTACTCTGGCGTTTTCACTGCGTTTCAGAAACGATCTCTGTCCACACTACACAACCGAAAATGCACGTCACATGACCATTCATGCAGATACAACAATGAGCATGATGTTATTGTTTACACGGTCGCCAAGGATACGCAAAGCGAAATTGGGCAGCCACATTATTGTTTTCAAAAGTCTCCCCATTTTGGTCCGTTTACACTGAAACGCAACCCCGGAGTTTTCAAACTACAATGCGAGATGTAAACTCAAAATTGAGAACAAAAAAAGAATTGTGAAATGTAAACTCAGAACTACAAGATGTAAATTCAGAATTCTGAGAAGAGGCGCAATTAAAATACGCATTTTTATATTTTTGTTCCATGATGAAAATAAGCTCAACATGCTGACAGCAAACCCTAATAACATTCCTTGTGTTAATTATTTGTGTTGCTGCCTATGTAGAGGATTCGAATGAGTCCATTGTGAGGTTCCACAGAAGGCTGTCTATGTAGGGAGCAGGCAGCGAGGCAACTCACTGAGTTCTGGAACAGAAACACAATCAAACACATGAGATCCTACATTGCTTTAACGCTTCCACTCTCATCTTATATGAGCCAGCCTATCAGAATCCTTCACCACTCTAAGCACATACACACACACACACACAGAAGTGAAGTTTCAGACAAACCCGGTGTAGAATCAAGCAGTCAACAGGACTACAGATCTTATTTCTTATATCTGGTGTTTGATGCGAGAGACATGATACAGCTTTTGGTTATTGAAGCCATTTTAATGTTCAAACACTACAGTCTTCAGAGGAACTGACATCATAGACCTCTAAAATTAATTTTTTCCTTTTTATCTGAAGCGTATAGCCTACTTATTGTATGAACTGGTTACTCGAGGATGTAATGATGTCTATAAATTACAGCTTAGGATTTGTCGATAAATTGCAGCTCAGGCATAATTATGACCTAGCTGTGATGAGACATTGAGAAACGAACGAGTGGCATCATATTCATGTGCACACATGCTGTTTATGAGCCCACGTTTTACCTTGTTCATTTTGTTAGACGTGTCCATTTATCTAAAAACCATGGATGGTGCTTTTCACAAATAGGATACAATTTCGTGTTTTTTTTACTTTCCCATTGATTTTATTTTAATAATATTATGTCTTTAATTTTAATGTTTATTTTGTTTATTGCTAGGACATGTCAAAATTACAAAACTTGATAAGTGGGTTGCAAAAATTGCAAACCTCATATAAAATCAATGTAAAATAAACCAACTCATATAATATTTAGTTTGACCTCGTTAGGTTGACGGTCATCATTTTCTGAAGTGTAAGTGCCACTTTTACTGACCATTTGTTGAAAGAACTAAAAATTATTTGATTTTTAAATTGCTCTATTTTGTATTCTATTTGTGGAAAGTGCTGGGCTGGTTTTGGGCAGCTGCCACGTCGAAGCATTTACACATTCACCACATTTCCAGCCACCCTTTGATGACGCTAACTACAAATAACATAACCCACTGACAGACAACACCTGTTGCTTTTCCAATCATTGCCTTGGAGAGAAACATATCAGATCAAATTTAGATGCAGTATATATTCTATACACTTTCAGTTTCAAAACCAAAGAAGAAAATGGCTGAGTATTCATCAGGAGACACTACCTAAACAGTGCTTCATCTACAAGAGCTTGTTGTTAAACCCTGTAGAGAAAGATTAGTCCAAGATATTCACTTCCCGTTCAAAACAAATATGTTTGGCCAAACATCTCTTATCAATTATCTTTATATTGGCAAGCTGGATTAAGATTTGATTTATTGTCAGATTTAAGTTTGTATGGGATGTAGCCAGAGAGGTTTGCTTGACAACAGAATAAGGCTGTCAGGAGATGCTCGTAGTTTGAAGTGCCCCTCAGGTGTTGAGGACATGGATAGTTGAGTTTTAGCAGCACAATGTGTGCCTTTATTATCTTCAACATGGGCCTGTTTTTGACAGACTGGAAAGTGGATATTGAGTAAATCCGATCGCTCTACCACTTTCTTTTTTCTATACACTACCAGTTTCTTTATTTAGAAATGGATACAACACTTAAGATTAGGTGAGAATTTGTTGCAATTTTTAAACGGTACATATACTGTACTTTAACATTTCAATTTAAGAAGAGTACAGCGAGGGACTCCCTTTTAAGTATTTTAAGTATTATCTCTCTCAGTCACTGATAGCAGGGCATCATGTATAGAAGTTAATTGCTTTGGAAGTTCTGTGCCTGAAAGGGACGATTTAAGCAATATTTTGGGTTAGGAGATTGTTCACCCAAAAATGACAATTCTGTTATCTTTTACACACCCTTAAATAGATATTTTGAAGAATGTTGGTAACAGTTACCATTGACTTTTATTGTATTGACAATAAAAAAATGACTTGAGGGTGTGTAAACGATATGAGAATGTTCATTTTCATTTTTGTGTGATCTACCCATTTAAGATTACCACAAAAAAATAATTTTGCCTCATTTAAAATGAATCAAATATATGCCGGCAAGTGTGCAGAACTATGAAGCAGCCGTCACAATATTTCAAAAGTATAAATGCAATACATTATCTTAGACTGAGACTAGTGTGATCAAATCCCTTACCAACTTGTCTGTGCCATTATATTCAATCTTTAAGCTAATTCAAAGAACTTTGAAAATCAAATAACAAACATTTGGACTGAAGAATTGCTTTAATAACAAAATTCCAGTTTCCAGCCATTCCACCTGTAAACAGTCATATTTTGAAATTATTTAAAATGATTTGCAGTTGTAACCGTCACCATTTATCTGATTATTCATTATTTAATCTTCATACAGTACATTAAGATCACCACCCTTCTCACCAAAGTCATATGCGCGTTTTCATATTTGGCACGTATGATGATGTCACAGCTGTGATGACACTGGATGGTTCTGTTCAAGATATCTGTGCTGGCCTTGTGCTTGACACAAACCACATGTGTGTTTCTGATTAGCAATGCTGCAACCCTTAACCCCTTCCCTCTTACGTCTATAACTAGCGGAAAGACTTGTGCCATCCCTACTGTGCCATTGCACTGATCAGTTTCCATTTATTTTTATTTTTATTTTTTTGTTGTTGGCGGAGGGATGGATAATGGGCGGGGCATAAACGTCCATTACTTGTGTGCTGTCATTCAAGCTCCCTTCATCCGCCTCCAACCATGAAATTCACCCACATAAAGCCTGAGCTTAAAGCCATCAGTGCTCTCCTGTCAGAAAAAGGGGCTTGAATGGGAAGTTGATCTGTTATGGTGCATTTTAACTGGTCCAGAATGTACATCCAGATGTCGAATGTACTGTAAGAGGAACCCTTCAAACAGAAACATGGAGCAGGGTCAGTGAAACTTTTACCCGCATTAAAAGACGCCCAGACTGTCCCGAATGTATGTTCGCACTCTACCGTCCATTATGAGATTCGCCACCGGATTTTCTACCCTTTGAGGGAGTTTCTAAGCATGTCACCGGCTGCCCTGCCAGATGTATCATGCCTCGTAAATCCTAGATCTGCACTAGAAGCGGAAAATGTTCCCTGGTCCCCTCACGGCCTTCGAGACGGGATTGATGACCAGAGATTGATGAGTGCAGCTCACAGGACACGGACCTCGCGATGAAGCTGCGCTCGAGATGATATATACGGCGTAGATTCAGAGATAACCTTCCCCTTTCGCCCTCAAACATCATGTACAATCTCCCTCACGATCATTCCTCTAGCACCTCGTACGGGGCTCAAATTATGTATCAGAAGTGTAGTAACTTACATATATTGTATACATGTATGTGTGTTTTGAGCGTGTGCGTGAGTGCGCGTAACATTTGGGATGTGTATGTGACGTCTGTCTTCTAAATGTGCTATTTTAATCACCACTGATAACTCAGATGGATACAGAAGTCTGTAATGCTTTTCAGTAACCCGTGGCTCCGCCCCCTTCTCGCTGAAGTACGTACTTGAAAACTACTTGGATGCACGCGAAGTCTTAACAGATCTGTAATACAGTCAACAGGCTCTCGCTTATTCACCGAGTGGTAATGAGTCAAAGGACCAAAATTTTCGGACGGTTCGTTTCAGTGAAGAACATCTCACTTCATCTTCACGGAGGTCTTGAGCCTTGGCCCCCCGTGGACTGACTGTTAGACTCAGCGTTTCCCCTGTTAGCGATAGTTTCTGCGTCGAGGCCGCGCTCTCGATCTTTCTTGACGGTTAGCCCTCCTCACTTGCTGTCACTGCTTTTGTCCATGTACTGTTCAGTACTGCTCTTTTTCTGCTAGCAATAATGAACCTACGCAAGCCATGAGTGAAGAGAGCTCTTCAAAGTGCTTGTCTTCTCTAAAGCAAAGCTGAGGAAGGGTTTCCAGACAACTTAGATGGGGGGAAAAAACAAACGTATCTTTAAAAAGAAACCTATGTTACTGATGGTCATCACTGTATTCTATTAAACCTGTGTTGATGAGAAACCACTACTGTACTCTCAGAGCTTTTGTTTTTTAATGGGATGCATGATAGTTTTCATGGACTGGTCAGTGCTTGATTTCAACTGTGAGAAGATTTCTGATGAATCATACTTTGGTCAAATTGTTATTATAACCAGGTGAGCAGGAAGTCGGTCAGATTTGAAACATGAACAAATGAACACGGTGATGATGTAATTCATTACATCACTTTGATGTAATTCATTATTTAAATAGCTTCCAGTTTCAGACTTTAACAACAAAAAAGGTATTTTTTTCTGAAGTGCTGGGTCAAATCCATAAAACATAGCTACATTTTGTAGATTTGATGTTATGGAAGGCATACCAATGGGCAAAAACTGCGTGTCAATATGCGGTTTCGTCAAATATCATTTTGTGAGATGGAGGTAGTTAAATATATGAAATTTAAATTAAATATAGGCTATGTTCAGTTTTTCTCACATGCAACAACAACAACAGCAGCAAAAAGTGACTCTTATAGTTAGGCGAATTTTCGCATGCAAAATCCAGTAATTTCAAAAGGAATCCACACGATCATGAATTTTGCATGAGGGCAAAAGATTTCCCAACAAAACTTTCACAATGGGTTCTCAAACGAACTTTGCCAGGTTGACCAACAGAAAGCTGTTTGGTTTGGAAGTGATGGGATAAATGTAATTTTTAAAAGTTAATTATGCCTTTTTAAGAAAAGTCTGAATTGTGAGACAAATGTTGCAGTTACCCTATTTTTTTTAATGGAGGAAAAAACTAAAATATTGAATTCTAAGAAAAAAGTCAGAATTGAAGATTTTGTGAGAATTCTAATTCTGGTTTATACCTCACAATTCAGATTTCTTTTTTAAAGATGAAATTTCCCTTTTAAAAAAAGTTTTCATCCTATGTTTGCCCATTATTTTTTACACTCGGACATTAAAGAGGTCATGAACTGAGAAATCAAAATTCCCTTGATCTTTTGACATATAAGAGGTCATTGTGCTATAAAAACTTTCTGTAAGTTTCAGAATTCAAGTCTTTCTCATTAGTCTAAAAAAGCTTATATTGAAAGCCAGTCTGCCAAAACGACAGGTTATGGAATGTTCCACTCTATGATATAATAGTGTGAGCACCTCCGCAGAAGAAGATCAAACGCCTGCTTCTACATCGCTGCCTGTTTAGCCCCGCCCACTGATTCACACACGTAGTGTAAATAACGAGAGACGAACACAGGTCTACACAGAAACCCAAAGATAAAGATGGCTCAGAAGACAGCAAAACGCTGTGCGTGCCAACATTAGGAAAGAGTGGATTAACTTTATTTGTAATGAAGTTTAAGAACACGTCAGTAAGAACTTGGTCCTTTGTTCACTTGATTTTACAGTTTTGTGTTATATTACGTGATCCCTATTGCTTTGTCTGTTAAACAGATCGTTTGAAATAAGTATTTAAAGTATTTAT
>NW_015663491.1:88971-96392 GCF_001515625.1 Sinocyclocheilus rhinocerous
AGGTCATTGTGCTATAAAAACTTTCTGTAAGTTTCAGAATTCAAGTCTTTCTCATTAGTCTAAAAAAGCTTATATTGAAAGCCAGTCTGCCAAAACGACAGGTTATGGAATGTTCCACTCTATGATATAATAGTGTGAGCACCTCCGCAGAAGAAGATCAAACGCCTGCTTCTACATCGCTGCCTGTTTAGCCCCGCCCACTGATTCACACACGTAGTGTAAATAACGAGAGACGAACACAGGTCTACACAGAAACCCAAAGATAAAGATGGCTCAGAAGACAGCAAAACGCTGTGCGTGCCAACATTAGGAAAGAGTGGATTAACTTTATTTGTAATGAAGTTTAAGAACACGTCAGTAAGAACTTGGTCCTTTGTTCACTTGATTTTACCGCTGATTCATTTACAAATAAAGCACAATTCCGAGTGGGATTTTCAGAAAGATTGAAACTAAAAGAGGATGCTGTGCTGACTATATTGGATCAGGAACAGTAATGTTGCAACACACAGTTTTGTGAGTAACCGTTTATATTACGTGATCCCTATTGCTTTGTCTGTTAAACAGATCGTTTGAAATAAGTATTTATGCATTTTAAACCTAAATCACTGCAGCGTCCTTTTGTGAAGGATGTAGGCTGGCAAACATACACAACTATTAGCCAGTCATAGCAGTGGGCATTTACTTCTGAGTCTACTATCCGCCACGCCTATTCAAACGGAGCTAAAACAGGACAGAAAATAGCCTATTACTTCTAAATTGTGTTTTTTGATGTAAAAATCTTGATAAAATTATAAGTGGACCTCAGAAAACAGTACAAAATAATAAAAAAAGCCAGTTCATGATCCCTTTAATGCTACACATAAGCACCCATTGTAGTATCAGCTCACTCAGTTCTGAGAACTGAGTGAGTCCTCACTGCCGTCACACACAGGACCTTTTGTGACCCCTAAAGACTTTCTGAGCCAGGAAGTGTAATTATAGTCTCCGGCCTCCACCTGTCAGGCCCTGGCAATAACACAGGACAATTTAATTGAACAAGCTGCCTTTTAATCAAGCTACTTGCACTTCCTGTGGCGACAAGAGCATGAGCCCATGTCACACATACAGTGTTATGTGTCACCCGGTTGTAAAGCATTTTTGTTACTTGACATTATTTGAAAAGAGACTATATAATAATAATAAATATCAATATATATCCATTATATATATCCTGTGGCACACATCACACCTGCACAAACACCACATTACATGCAGAACTGCAACTAACATTTTACCATTAGATTTGCATTCATTTTATAGACTTTATTTATACATTTTTATTATAAATATTATACATATAACATGAAGAGTTCAGATGCAAAAGCCTCTAAGTGCCGTCTGAAATTTTCTTCAAAAATGTTTTTTTTTTTTTATCAGGCTATGTGTAGGTTCAGTAATTTCATGAATAGGTTTTTTTCATTGCCATTAAAGTGAAATAACTTAGAACTAAACTAAACATAAAAGCCTGAGAAAAATGCTCATTTTAGAAGAAAATTTCAGACGGCACTTAGAGGCTTTTGCATCTGAACTCTTCATGTTATATGTATAATATTTATAATAAAAATGTATAAATAAAGTCTATAAAATGAATGCAAATCTAATGGTAAAATGTTAGTTGCAGTTCTGCATGTAATGTGGTGTTTGTGCAGGTGTGATGTGTGCCACAGGAAGCATTCTGTTCTTCTGTTCTGTGTTGTGGTGTATATTAAACTTTAATCATTCCTAAGTTATTAATGGATATATTTTTAAGGCCCTGCTGTACTTCAGAAGAGCTTGTCCTGTTATATGTAGTTTACGTAATTGTTACGCAAAACAAAATACGTATGCAATGTATTTTCGTTTCACAAGCTGTTTTTAAAAGCCTAGTAACCAAGCAGGCTTATCTTTGATTAAATTACTAATGTCAACCCATACAGCATATATATATATATATATATATTATAATTGACCTTACATATATTTCAGTCAATGAAAATACAGTCATGTCACATTTGATAAATTCAGTAAGGAACATACTTTACAATGATTGATCGATAGATAAGTAAATAAATAAACAAACAAAACCTCTGACAATTACAATATTACAATATATAAACATTTAAACATTAAATCATAAATCTAGTTGTAAGTCTAGTTACAGTCATAAATCTAGCTATTCCAGCTATTTGCATTTAGCCTAACTGTAGACTCTTTCAAGATTGTAAATTTATTTTCTTGCTCCTGAAATATATTTTTTGGTATATAAATTAAATATATTTTCAGTTTGAAAAAATATATTTCACTGAGCTTCACTGTTTACAGCATATTTAGCATATATAATTTCTAATTATTTTGGCCAGAAAAATATATAGGCTATATTTTGGCACATGGAGAAACAAAATCAACAGTGATATGATGAGTTAAAACATTTGAAACCGTCGAGACATTGCACTGAGGAATTTTCACACTCTCAGAAAAAAAGGTACAAAAGCTGTGACTGTGGCAGTAGCCTTTCAAAAGCCACTAATACTTACACTTTAGGTACTATTATGTACCTTCAAGGTACTAATATGCACCATTTAGGGGTAAATAAGGTACAAAAATGTACCTTTTTAAAAGGTACCACCCCGGTGACAACTTTTGTACCTTTTTTCTGAGTGAAAGCCAGCCAGTGCTGTTGTGTCTAAACAAATACTTGTAACTAAAATCAAAGCTGTTTACTTGAGTTCGAATGTAAGCTGGATTTTTCCGGTCGAGTGGTCCAGATTGAAGGTGATGAATTGCACTAAGAACAGGATTTAGTGTTCGGCTCTCTGGATGAGCAGTCAATTAAAACTGTGTACTTAGCGTGCAACACTTTCCTACAAAAACAGATCCGCCGTGTTACATAAACCCCCTGAAGATCAGTCATCACAGCACTGATGGAAATGCTAGGTAAAGGTTTTACAGGCCCAAACCAGGTATGTTATTATGATGAAGACATGTTACGATGGATGCGGTGTCAGTAACGGCTACAGACTGAAATGGACACGGGAAGCTGTGAGTGTTGGCAGTCAGGTGCTGGAGGAGGACAGAATCTGAGCCAACACGCACTCATCCACATAAACACTGCCGGGCTTATTCTCACACAGCACCGACCTGGCACCGCACAGCCTACAGACCAGACCAGACCAGACCAGACCAGACAGCAGGCGCAGACATGCGCACACAACACAGATCCAGGTCACATTTCACCCCAAAAATCTAAAGAAAGAAATGCACTATATTTGAAGTTTCAGACGTCTACTTTTAACTAAATTTTAACAATAAAATTATAAACAATAAAATGTATATAAATTGTACCCCTTACAAAAATTAACCATGGTTTTACTACAAATAAAACCAAAAAACAATGGTTACTGTAGATAAACCATGGTAACCACAAATTAACAATGGTTTTGCTACACTAACCATAGCATATAGTATACAAATGGTAATAAAGACGCCCCCAAAAAATAAAACCATAAATAAATAAAACCATGGGTAATTTTCATAAGTGGTATTTATAAATAATGGTATAATATTATTCATTATAATAAAAAATATAGTAAAAAGTTCATAAATCGCATTTAAGAAAAAAAAACACCTAAAAAAATGTAAGAACTAATTAAAAATTAATCAAAATCTGCTTAATTGTACAAAAAACATACAACATTTAAATGAACAAACTATTAATTATTTTTATTATATTTTAAGTTATATTTTTCCATTATGTTTTCTATAGTTCTTATTTGGGGGTGAAATCCAGGTCAAATTCCACTTCAAAATCTAATAATAATTTATTTTAATTTAAATAATACAGATAAATTAAGAAGCAATTAAAATAATAATGATAATAAAAATAATAAAAATCTGCCTAATTGTGACTAAAAAATACAAAATTTAAATAACAAAAATATAAGATTTTTTATTATATTTTATATGATAGTTTTCCAGTGTTTTCTTATATAATTCTATATAATAGATTATTCTTATATAATTTGGGGGTGAAATCTGGGTCATATTTCCCTATT
Source organism: Sinocyclocheilus rhinocerous (assembly GCF_001515625.1). Lineage (NCBI taxonomy): Eukaryota > Metazoa > Chordata > Actinopteri > Cypriniformes > Cyprinidae > Sinocyclocheilus > Sinocyclocheilus rhinocerous. Next base: position 93,042 of record NW_015663491.1, read on the forward strand.
TATTAATTTTTTTTAAAAAAGGTAAAACTAAAAAAAAAATTATATATATATATATATATATACATACAGTAATCAACATTTGAAGTGGATCAAATCCTTTCTTCAAAGTTGTCCTAAAACTTAAACCAAAATGTGTTCTTGTCTTAGGACAACTTTGATGAACTTTTTTGATCCACTTCAAATGTTGACTACTATATACATTTTTTAAAATTATCTATAAAATCCTTTCACAAAAATCGGAATGCCAAAAAACCCCAAAAACTTTGTGTACACTTTAACACATTGCACTAGGGCAAATAATGCCATTCAAAGGAAAAAAGCATTATAATGATAGTATGTCATTTATTTGTTCAGGTTTTAAGTTAGATAAATATACAGTACATACTGTGCATATACTCCAGTTTGTTTTGGGCCCCCAGAAAATCTTTAAAAACATGCTAGAGAAGGAAACCAGTGAACTAGAAATGTGCACAGAGAACAGACTCCTCATATGAAACATAAAACATCAAAAGAGGAACATTATTATTACAGCACAAAAAACATTGAAATTTACATTGAATAGTCACAGGAACAGTTCTCATTGTTTTACACTTTGCAGAACATGCTGGAGGGGAAGTGAAAAAAAAAACTTATTTGCATAAAGCACTTCTTAAGCCAACAATTAAACAGCAAAAGCAATGCATTACTCAACAAAACATTCACGTTCAACAGACTGCACGGAGCGAAAGCGGTGCATGCAAAGAGAAAGACCATGACCTCAACTGAATATATGTGCATCACTCCCCAGCTGCTGATGATGCCATGACATCTATTCACAACATAAACGGAGTGATTTCTCAGCAGCTGCTGCCATAACAGAGCACCTCATCAATGCTTTCTGTCTGAGCTCAAAGCAAACCATACAAACACACACGAGCCTGGGGCTAAAAACACCGACTTGGACCCTCCTGAGACTTTGGTTTAAGTATGTAACTGCCTTTTATTTGAGTTAACGTGTTCAAAATAACTAAAGGAAAAAAAACAAGGGAATGTAGCATTAAGAAGTTCATAAGTGCTTGCAATAAAGCTGTGCGATGCTAAATAACTGCTTATTTGAAATATATCAAAACACAATCATTGTGAAAATTGTTTGAACGGCTCCATGTTCCCTTTTTGCAGACATTTAGTCAATGTAAACATGTTTTAGGTATAGAAATCTATGAATTGTGTTCTGGACAACTTAATATATTCACAGACAAGCTACAGAAAATTAAACAAACGAAAAAACCCTCACTAATATCTATATATATCTATATCTATATATATGTATATAAACTGCACAAAGAATAAGCTAGATAAAAAGTAACAGAGCAGCACCTGTACTGACATTTTTTGACTCAATGTGCCAAACATTTGAAAACTCGAGTTACTGAGGTGTTTGGCAACTCCCTATGAGTTTGACAATAAGCAGCATTGCAAAAATAAAGAAAATGTGTAGAAGTGTAATATGAATAGTTAAGCACACACACAAAATGTATACACCTAGTTTTATAACGGAATGTTATGCATTTCAAAATGCAAGGCAAAAAAAAAAACTAAATCTTTACTATCCCAAAAGTAGTTTCTCTGAAATAACATACAGTAGCACACAGAAACATATAGTCCTGTTCTGAACATAAAGTGCACAGACATGTAAAGAGCACATTCAGTGGCTGACGACACAGGAAGGTTCGTGTGACTTGTAACACTGTGGCGGATCATCTCTCTGTGGTCTCTCCAGTCACAAAGCTCAGATCATCAGAGATCAGCTGCTCGCCTGAGAACGAGACACAGACGCCACTTCATCAGACCACACACAGACCGCTGGAACACTAGTCTGTACGGTCATATTATATACTGCAATACTGTAATATTATAATACGCTGGTGCCTGGGACCCACCCACAGAGATAATGACAGACTAAGCAGGTGGCTGACCTGTCCCGCTCTATTTTTAACTTTAACAAAGCACTTACATTTATCCATCATACAGACTGTGTGATTGGGTGTTTGCCTAATATAGAACAACAATTTTGACTTTTTTTTTTTTTTTTTTTTTTCTTTTTTTTTTCTTTTTCACCCCCCCAAAATTTTCAACCAATAAAAAAAAATAAAATAAATAAAGATATATATATATATATATATATATATATTCCAGAATTCCAATTTCTGATTTTGTCTCTTGCAATTCTTTTTTTTTTGTCAGAATAGTGAGAAAAATGTCCAAATTGTGAGAGAAAAAGTTGCAATTACCCTTTTTATTTGTTATTCCATGGAGGAAACAAGCTTCCACACTTTTGTTATAATTAGTAGCTTTTTGCCTAATTTTCTAGAAGACTGATTCTAATTTACACTGCCGTTCAAAAGTTTGGGATCAGTATGTTTTTTTTTTGTTTGTTTTTTTTTACAATTTAAAGAAATTAATACTTTTATTCAGCAAGGATGTGTTAAATTGATAAAAAAAGTGAAAGTAAAGAGATTTCTATTTTGAATATGCAGTTCTTTTTAACTTTTTATTCATCAAAAAATCCTGGAAAAGTATCACAGGCTCAAAAAATATATATAGTAAGCAGCACAACTGTTTCCAACATTGATAATAAATCAGAATGACCAAAATTAAAAAATAATAATAACCAAAACAAATAATAAACATTACATATTCATAATAAGGTTTTTTGAAGTGACACTGACATGTTAAATAGACATTTCTGTGAGTCTGTATTACTTTTGTATGGAAGCTCACTTCCACTTCAGGATTAAAATAAAATAAAATAAAAATAAATAAAGATATATATATATATATATATATATATATATTCCAGAATTCCAATTTCTGATTTTGTCTCTTGCGATTCTTTTTTTTTTGATTAATACTTTTATTCAGCAAGGATGTGTTAAATTGATAAAAAAAGTGATAGTAAAGAGATTTCTATTTTGAATATGCAGTTCTTTTTAACTTTTTATTCATCAAAAAATCCTGGAAAAGTATCACAGGCTCAAAAAATATATATAGTAAGCAGCACAACTGTTTCCAACATTGATAATAAATCAGAATGATTTCTGAAGGATCATGTGACACTGAAGACTGGAGTAATGGCTGCTGAAAACTCAGCTTTGCAATCATAGGAATAAATTATACTTTAAAGGGGTCATATGATGCGAGAAGTTTTCCTTTCTCTTTGGAGTGTTACAAGCTCTTGGTGCATAAAGAAGATCTGTAAAGTTGCAAAGACTAAAGTCTCAAATCCAAAGAGATATTCTTTATAAAAGTTAAGAGTCAGCCACGCCTACCTAAAACGGCTCGTTCTAACACGCCCCCACATACCTACGTCAC